>NC_051228.1:11573054-11873054 GCF_015220715.1 Pygocentrus nattereri | reverse complement strand
TAAGTTATCTAGGCATTGCCTGTGTGTTATGGCGCAGCTTCCATTTCCTCACAATTTGTCCAACAGTGCACTGGGACACTCGGATAACCAAATGCTATTTCAACTTTTTTAATGTCCTCATTCTTAACGGTGTACAGCTTTCTCATTAACTTTAGAACTATCTACACCTGTTCATCATTCTGGACACATCTATTTTCAGCTTTCTGCACATTATTTGAAGTCTATAAAGTATATTACTATAATGATATTAGAATGATTACACCTGCAACATTGTTCTTACTCTTCCACACACAGATTTTAAAATTTGTATTTACCCTTATATATTTTAAAATAATAATAACAATGATAATGATAATAAATAATAATAATTAATAAATAAAAAAAATCACTGCAAATGTATTGTAGTGGACTATACCAACATGTCTATGGAGAGTTGCGGGTTGTTGGAGGCGTGCCTTCATGGATGACATAAACATGAGTTATAAATGTGTTTGTCATCTCCTGAAAATCATTTCCAAAAGGTTCTGTTCAGCTGCAAAAGGTACTGTATCAAACCACTGTATGTCAGTTTTTTTAACACCCAGTTCACCTTTTTCATGCATTCACTAGTCTTACAGAGATTGTCATTTGCTATTGATTTACTGTGTATGATATATATTTGCCCAACTATTTTTATGTGCATATATGTTTTGGAGATTTATAGTGTAATGAACTGTTTTAAGGTTCTATAACTCATTTTTATTATATTTTATTTAAAACCAGTCTCCTGACATGACTTCTGTGGTGTCCCTTGACAATGCAACATTTATTCGACCTTCTGCATTTTACATCAATGGACTGTACAATGTGCCTAATGCAAAGTATTACTATATGTTTTTGTGTTTTGTATACGCTGTGACTGTTTTAGGGAATTCTTTTATAATGGGCACTATATACCTGACACGAACTCTGCACACAGCAAAGTATATAGCTGTCTTTAACTTGGCCTTGTCTGATCTGTTTGGAAGCTCTGCTCTTATTCCAAAGTATGCAGATATGTTTCTGCGTGAGAACCAATACATACCTTATGAAGACTGTCTGACGAGCCTTTTTTTTGTTTTTCTCTTTATGATCATGCAGTCCTTTACTCTGCTTGCTCTGTCCTTTGACAGAGTAATTGCTATATGTTTTCCTCTGAGGTATCATGCTATTGTCAACAAAACCACAATGACTCTGATTATTGGTGTTATGTGGCTTATCTCTGCAACTATTATGTCTGTTTCTGTAGCTCTGGTTACCAGACTGTCCTTCTGTAGATCTACCACAGTTGGTAGTTATTTCTGTGACCATGGCCCCATCTTCAGACTAGCTTGTAACGATAATACTCCAAGTTACATAATGGTCTATGTCTTTATTGCTGTTGTGCTTTGCATTCCCTTAACACTAATAGCTTTCTCATATGTTTGTATTGGGTTTGCACTGCTTAAGATCTCACATGGTGCAGAGCGAATTAAAGCTATGAAAACCTGCACTTCCCACCTCATATTAGTGGGCATGTTTTATCTACCCATCTGCAGCATTTACATATCTGCTCTTACAACATATGTACATCCAAATACTAGAATAATCAACTCAGTCCTAACACAAGTAATTCCACCCATGTTTAACCCCATTATATATTCTCTGAAGACAGAGGAAGTATTGCAAGCTATTAAAATGCTCTGCAAACGAATCAAGGTGAACTTTGCAACAGAAGAGCCTGTGAAAAACATTGCAAAGAATTAAATGATATAATATCTGTAGTTTTGCTGTTATGTCAAAAGTCAAAGAATTCTGTTTTTCACTCAGGAAAAAGATTTAAAGGTGTCCCTTTCAAGTTGACAATGTAATTTCTTTTTTCATTATTATGAAAATAGACCCATGATTGTAGTTGTTAACATTCAGGTATATATTTGAATAAATTCATTTTAAATAAATATCTATGCCATTCTTAAATATTTATGAATATGTTCCAAAAAGTGTTGGACTCACATGGTTGTTCTTTGGGTTTACAAGAATTGAACCATTATTTTCTGCAGGGGCAGTTGCCATGGTGAGAAACACAGATAAAAAAAACATTAGAATTTTTGTTGGGATTTTTTTTTAGTTTGATGTAGTTCCATATTCTCACTATGCTCATAAGTGAGCATGTACAGAAAAAAAAGGAACAGTTTGTGTGATGGGGAGCGAGGTAGCGGACACATGTGCGGAGGTAAGTGACTTTTATTGAGGGCAAATCCAAAATCAGGGTCATAACTGTCCAGGGTCAAAGAGCCGATACGTACATGACAAACCAGAAACAAACAACAACAGATATTCAAACAAAGCAAACATCCAATAGAGCAAGGACAACAACCGATACAAAGACCTGCTAAGACAAAGTGCAAACACCGGGCTTAAGTAACAAAGGGTAACGAGGGACAGGTGAACACAATCAGGGGCGGAGTAACCAAACAGGGGGCAGGACTTAAACCAAAACAAAAAGGCACATGGAGTGTGAGGAGCCAATCGTGGCAGTTTGTTTCAGCCTTTGTATGGCATGTTTACCCTGTCATGGTGTCACATTTATCTCAGCATTATACCTGAATCACAAACATTTGATAATTGTCGCATCCGTTCAAGTAAAATATTCTTTGAATGTTGCAGTTGATGATTACTTTTTCATTAACAATTTAAATGACTCATATAATAAATACAGTTTTACATTTTTTTTATGTTTGGTGTTGTACGTATGTGATGGTCCGACGGAAAAGACACGTGGGTACGTTCCAGTTTGGGGTGCAAAAATCGGTGTTTATTAAATCCCAGTGAAAAACCAAACAAAAAACAAAAATGCAATTTATCCAATGCCAAAAAGAAAAATATTTACAAATATATACAGCTTAATATGAATAGTCAGTTATTCAATCACAACTTGAGAGGGTTTTAGGCTTCAACCACATTCCATTACCTCTCCCACAAGACTGGCTCATTCTGGTCCATCTAGGGCTTTTATAGAGCTAAACAGGAAGTGCTATGACGTCACTTCCGGTTTTTGCGCGGGGAAAGTTCACTATAAAAACACAGCAAACAAAGGGTCCTGTTTTCCTCCCTGACTGAAAACACGGCTACCTTCCTCTGGAGTCTATTCACAGGTAAGTACTTGTTGCCTTCCCCAAGTGTTTCAATAATGTTAGTTTATAATATATGTTTCATTACATCAGTAAATCAGTCTAAATTTACAAATAATAAAACATTCACATTCACCATTAAGTTTTGTTTCTTTTCTCTGCAGGTTTACTCTTGTTCCCCAGCATAACCACTCAATCAATAAATGCTATTTAAAAACAGTTTGTGTCTCTGAGTATGAAATGTCACCATTACCTAGAAAATTTAAACATATGTACATTGTGGCGGAGGGCAGCTCCGTCACATTCCCTCCCCCATCTCCAGCTGATGGAAGGGGCTTCAGGACACTTCCTCAGCTGCCCTGGACAAAGAATCTGCCACTACATTAGAAGCACCTGTCCTGTATGTAACAGTATATTTAAAAGGTTGCAAGGACAAATACCACCTGGTGATTCTAGCATTCGCATCTCTCATTTTATTCAACCATACCAGAGCCCGGTGGTCTGTCTCAAGTTGAAAATGCCTACCCAAAAGGTAATATCTAAAGGAGTCCACTGCCCATTTCACCGCCAAACACTCCTTTTCAATTGTCGAATATCGAGTCTCACGAGGACACAGTTTCCGGCTAATAAAAGCCACTGGTCTGCGTTGAGTCCCATCCTCCTGCAACAGTACAGCCCCCAATCCTACACCTGAGGCATCAGTTTGCAGAATAAAAGGCTTTGAAAAGTCAGGATTCTGCAACATTGTGTCCTCACACAGAGCATCCTTTAGGTCCTGAAATGTCTTCTCACACTCCCCTGTCCACTTCACAGTCCCTGGTGCAGATTTCTTTGTGAGGTCAGTAAGGGCTGCAGCTCTAGTGGAAAACTGCGGTATAAACTTCCGGTACCAACCAACCAGTCCAAGGAAAGATCGAACCCTCCTCTTTGTTGTGGGCACAGGAAAGGACCGTATTGCCTCCACCTTTCCCACTTGTGGTCGTACTAGTCCATTACCCAGCACAAATCCTAAATACTTGATCTGGTTCTGAGCGATGGCACATTTCTGAGGATTGATGGTTAACCCCGCTGTCTTAATCCTCTGAAACACATTCTGGAGCTGTGCCAGGTGGTCCTGCCAGGTGTGACTAAAAATGGCCACATCATCCAGATATGCTGCTGCATAGTCTGATGTACCCTCCAGAACCTTATCCATTAATCTCTGAAATGTTGCTGGTGCACCCTGCAGGCCAAACGGCATCACTGTAAACTGAAACATCCCATAAGGTGTCCTGAAAGCGGTTAGTTCCTTTGCTTCTGGTGATAAAGGTACCTGCCAATACCCTTTGCTCAAATCAATGGTAGTGATGTACTTTGCCCTACCCAGTCTCTCAATCAGGTCATCCACTCGTGGCATTGGGTATGGGTCAAACTTTGACAGTGAATTGATCAGCCTGAAGTCAATGCAAAATCTCATAGTCCCATCCTTTTTAGGTACCAGCACTATTGGGCTGCACCACTCACTGTCTGAGGGTTCAATTACCCCCATCTCCATCATAGTATTAATCTCCTCCTGCAAAACAGGTAATAGTCTTTCTGGGACCCTGTAACACTTCTGGCGAGCTGGTGTATTATCCTTCAGGTGAATCTTGTGTTGAACCATGGTGGTGTATCCAGGCTTTTCTGTGAAGAGTGTCGGGTCCAGGAAGTTCACCACCTGCTCTTGTTTTTCTGAGGGTAAGTGAGACAGATCCACAGGCTGTCCTGGTGGCTGAGTGGGGAAATACTGCTCTGGCAGCTCTTCTTCTTTTACTGCACGTACCATGAGTTGCTGCATTGTTACAGTCCCTCTGCAATACTCTTTCAGCAGGTTGACATGGAACTTTTGGTGTTTCTTGCTCCGCTCAGGCATAAGAAGCTCATATGTCACTGGTCCCACTTTCCTGGTGATTTTGTATGGTCCATGCCATTTGGCCAGGAGTTTACTTTCGCTGGTTGGCAGAAGCAGCAATACTTCCTGCCCTGGCTTGAACTCTCGAGTACGGGCTTTCCAGTCATACCAGGCTCTCTGACTGCTTTGTGCCTTCCGCAGATGCTCCTGGGCCAGCGCAGTCATCTCCTCAAGCTTCTCTCTCATCTTCACCACATAGGCTACCACATTCTCTCCCGTCGCCTTGGGTTCCTCCCACTGCTCTCTCAGGAGATCCAATGGTCCCCTCACATGTCATCCATAAAGCAACTCGAAGGGAGAAAATCCTGTAGATGCCTGGGGAACCTCTCTGTAAGCAAAGAGAAGATAGGGAAGCCACTGGTCCCAGTCAGTACCGGTCTGTGAAACAAATTTACGGAGCATTGACTTCAGGGTCTGGTTGAATCGTTCCACTAAGCCATCTGTTTGAGGATGATAGGGGGAGGTCTTAATGCCATGTATGCCTAGCAGTTTGTAGACACCTTGCAATAAACTGGATAGGAAGTTTGCTCCTTGATCTGTCAGAATCTCCCGAGGGAGGCCTACCCTTGCAAACAGATGGATTAGAGCATTTGCTATCTGCCTGGCCTTAATGGTACGTAAAGGGAAAGCTTCAGGGTATCGTGTAGCATAATCACATACCACCAAAATATACCTGTTCCCTGTCCTGCTCCTTTCTAGGGGGCCCACTATGTCCATTCCTATCCTCTCAAATGGAGTTTCAATTATAGGAAGAGGATGCAAATGTGCAGTGGGGACTAATCTGCCTGATGTCAATTGGCACTCCTGACATGTTTTACAAAATTCAGTCACATCAGAGTATATGTTTGGCCATATGAAACGTGCACCAATACGAGCTAGTGTTTTATGTTTACCCAAATGTCCTGCCCAGGGTATGGAATGGCCCAGTTTCATTACAGTTAACCTTAGGGCAGCTGGAACAACTAACAACTCAACTTCACCTCTGCGTTGATACAGGATTCCTTTTTTCAAGACATAAGCTTCTTCAGTTATCCCTTTGCCCTTCTGCTTTACCCCATCAATCTCAGACACCTTATTAAACAACGGTTGCAAAGTTGGATCCTGACCCTGCAATGTGGAAATGTTTGATGGTATGACGAGATCTACTGGAGCCTCTGGCTTTGGTAGGGGCTCTTCCTGGTCTACTAATGTTGACCTCAGGAACTTTTCCCTGCGTCTCTGAGCTTTAGGTTTGGTTGGTTTACTGAAGTTAACTTCCACACTGTCTTTAAAAGGTAATTCTGCTAGAGGCTCTCTTGCACTCTGTGCTCTTGTCATTATCATACACTGTTGAGTTTTAGGAAGCAGGTCTATAATCACTGGAAGGTCCTGGCCTAAAACTACAGGATAAGGTAACTGAGCTACTACTGCTACTGTCATTAGAAATGTTTGCCCATCTACTGTTAAGTAAACCTCAGCAGTGGGGTAACTTCTTTCATCCCCATGTACACAGCTCACCTGTACTCTAGCCTCCTTCCAGTCTTCTCTAGGAACCAAACTTTCCCTTACCAGTGTCTGAGTACTGCCTGTATCCACCAAAGCATTTTCTTGCTGACCATTTATCAGTACTGCAATAGTTGGCCCTATCAGCTGTTCATCTACAACTTTTGGTTCTGGTCTGGGAACTGTACACAAAAGGGTTGACTTAGTTGTCCAACGTTGACAGTAGGGTTTAGTATGGCCTAATTCTCCACAATAGAAGCACCTAACTTCTTTATTGGTTCTTTATAGGCTTGTCACTTCGAGGTGTACTAGTAGGTAATTTAGGTGGAGAGTGTCTACTCTGAAAGTATGTTCTGCTATAAGCATGACCAAGGCCCCTATCATCCCCTACAGACTTACGGCTGAAGTGCTGGTCTCGGCTGAAGCTGCAGGGTCCTTTACTTCTTCTGGCAGAGATGAAGACTTCGGCCAATTGCGCTGCCTCCTCTGCAGTCTTGGGGTTTCGCTCCTTGATCCACACCTCCATCTCTGTGTTCACCATCCGCAGAAATTGCTCCAGGATCATAATTTCAGATATTTCCTTTACTGACTTCTGCTCAGGCCTGACCCATTTTGAGAATAATTCCTTTAGGCGAACATACAATTCACGTGGTGTCTCCCCAGGATAAACCTCTAGTGCACGAAATCTCTGGCGGTAAATGTCCTGTGTTATTTCATACTTAGCAAGAATAGCAGCTTTGACTTCCTCGTAGTCCTCAGCATGCTCACTGTCCATGGCTACATATGCACTTCGGGCTTTTCCGGTAAGCAGCGGAACTAGCCGAATTGCCCAATCCTCTTTGTGCCAGCGGCAGACCTTTGCAATACGCTCAAAGGTTGCCAGGAAGTGCTCTATGTTGTCCTCTGGAGTCAGGGGATACAGTTTGGGCTCCCTAAAGCCCGGTGGTACTCTCTGCTCCTGCTCTTCTCCTATTTGGCCACTGGCTCCTTCGTTGGCATCCTCCCCAGGCTGTCCTCGCTGGTCCACCTGCTGTTGCAGTTGTCGGAATTGGTGCTGTAGGCTCTTCCATCGCTGCTCCTGTCGGATGGCTTCTCGCTCCGCCCGCTCATCCCTTGCAGCTTGGCTCTCCATGAACCCCTGGAGCATCTCAGCTAGCTCTTGCAGTGATGTGTCTGATGCATTGGCTGTTGCTTTTCTCTGCTTTACTTCACTGGGACTGGAATCTTTGCCTGAGCTGTCCGCCATACCTCGACTTCTCAGGATCATACCACAACACCTTTAAGTGGCAAAATCTCACAAGAAACAGTTCCTGATACTCTGAGAAACGTCTGAAAATGTTATGCCCCCTGGAAAAACTGTAGTACTTCTGACACCACTTGTGATGGTCCAACGGAAAAGACACGTGGGTACGTTCCAGTTTGGGGTGCAAAAATCAGTGTTTATTAAATCCCAGTGAAAAACCAAACAAAAAACACAAATGCAATTTATCCAATGCCAAAAAGAAAAATATTTACAAATATATACAGCTTAATATGAATGGTCAGTTATTCAATCACAACTTGAGAGGGTTTTAGGCTTCAACCACATTCCATTACCTCTCCCACAAGACTGGCTCATTCTGGTCCATCTAGGGCTTTTATAGAGCTAAACAGGAAGTGCTATGACGTCACTTCCGGTTTTTGCGCGGGAAAGTTCACTATAAAAACACAGCAAACAAAGGGTCCTGTTTTCCTCCCTGACTGAAAACACGGGTACCTTCCTCTGGAGTCTATTCACAGGTAAGTACTTCCCCAAGTGTTTCAATAATATTAGTTTATAATATATGTTTCATTACATCAGTAAATCAGTCTAAATTTACAAATAATAAAACATTCACATTCACCATTAAGTTTTGTTTCTTTTCTCTGCAGGTTTACTCTTGTTCCCCAGCATAACCACTCAATCAATAAATGCTATTTAAAAACAGTTTGTGTCTCTGAGTATGAAATGTCACCATTACCTAGAAAATTTAAACATATGTACATTGTGGCGGAGGGCAGCTCCGTCACAATGTATATATTGTTTTTCTTAATGTAAGTTTCTTAAAGTAGCGTTCACTACTGAGTTCATACAGTCACTGTATGTCAACAAAAACAGACAGCTGGATCAGTTACTGATATAGAAATTTAGTGATAGGTGACATCACTGTTTTGCATGGTCCATCATGTCTGTATGTAAAAATTTTGCAATGATGATAAATGCATGAGTATGTTTGGTTATTTGACTAGGGTATTTGACTAGGTGTTGCCCTGGCCTCCAGTTTCCCAGAATTGTATCTGGGATGTGCTGAAACAATATGTCTGATTCACACTGACTCCACCATAGAAACTTACAACCCTGTTTATGAAAAAAATTGGGATGCAGTGTCACATCAGTGCAAAAGAATGCAATGATGTGCAAATGATTTAAACCCCATATAAAATTGAAAATAGTACAAATACAAAATATTAAATGTTGAAACTGAGGATTTTATATGCCAATATGCCCATTTTGAATTATATTTGATAGGAAATGAATGGATGAATAAATGAACATTTAAAAAAATAACTTGTAATGTTGTGTAATGATAAAAAAAGGTTAATTTAGGTTAATTAGCATCAGGTCAGTAACATGACTGAGTATAAAAGAGCATCCTAGAGGTCACTTCTGAAAGGCTGAGCCTTTAAAATAAAGATGGGGAGAAGTTCATCACTGTGAAAGACTATGCAGGTAAATAGTGCAACAATTCAAGAATTCTCAATGAAAATAGCAAAGATCTTAAGGATTTCATCATCTACAGTACATATCATTAAAAGATTCAGAGAATTTAGAGAAATCTCTGTATGCAAGAGACAACGCTGAAAAACAATATTGACTGGCCATTATTTTCAGGCACTGCATTAAAAACAGACACGATTTTGTAGTCAAAATCACTGCTTGGGCTCTGAGACACTTTTGAAAACCACTGTCTGTGAACACAGTTCGTTACTGCATCCACAAATGCAAGTTAAAACTCTACTATGCAAAGAAGAAACAATATATACTGCTCAAAAAAATAAAGGCAACACTCAAATAACACATCCTAGATCTGAATGAATGAAATATTCTCATTGAATACTTTGTTCTGTACAAAGTTGAATGTGCTGACAACAAAATCACACAAAAATCAATGGAAATCAAATTTATTAACCAATGGAGGCCTGGATTTGGAGTCACACACGAAATTAAAGTGGAAAAACACACTACAGGCTGATCCAACTTTGATGTAATGTCCTTAAAACAGGTCAAAATGAGGATCAGTATTGTGTGTGGCCTCCACGTGCCTGTATGACCTCCCTACAATGCCTGGGCATGCTCCTGATGAGGTGGCGGGTGGTCTCCTGAGGGATCTCCTCCCAGACCTGGACTAAAGCATCCGCCAACTCCTGGACAGTCTGTGGTGCAACGTGGCGTTGGTGGATGGAGCGAGACATGATGTCCCAGATAGGCTCAATCGGATTCAGGTCTGAAGTCCATAGCTTCAATGCCTTCCTCTTGCAGGAAGTGCTGACACACTCCAGCCACATGAGGTCTAGCATTGTCCTGCATTAGGACCATTAGGCCATTAGGCCAACCGTAACAGCATATGGCCTCACAAGGGGTCTGAGGATCTCACCTCGGTACCTAATGGCGGTCAGTGTGGCGAGCACATGGAGGGCTGTGCGGCCCTCCAAAGAAATGCCACCCCACACCATTACTGACCCACTGCCAAACCGGTCATGCTGAAGGATGTTGCAGGCAGCGTATCACTCTCCACGGCATCTCCAGACTCTATCACGTCTGTCATATGCTCAGTGTGAACTTGCTTTCATCTGTGAAGAGTACAGGGCGCCAGTGGCGAATTTGCCAATCCTGGTGTTCTCTGGCAAATGCCAAGCGTCCTGCACGGTGTTGGGCTGTGAGCACAACTCCCATCTGTGGATGTCGGGCCCTCATACCATCCTCATGGAGTTGGTTTCTAACCGTTTGTGCAGACACATGCACATTTGTGGCCTGGTGGAGGTCATTTTGCAGGGCTCTGGCAGAGGTCTTCCTGTTCCTCCATGCACAAAGGCGGAGGTAGTGGTCCTGCTACTGGGTTGTTGCCCTCCTACGGCCTCCTCCACGTCTCCTGGTGTACTGGCCTGTATCCTGGTAGCGCCTCCAGTCTCTGGACGCTACGCTGAAAGACACAGCAAACCTTCTTGCCACAGTTCGCATTGATGTGCCATCCTGGATGAGCTGCACTACCTGAGCCACTTGTGTGGGTTGTAGAGTCCATCTCATGCTACCATGAGTGTGAAAGCACCACCAACATTCAAAAGTGACCAAAACATCATCCAGAAAGCATAGGTACTGAGAAGTGGTCTGTGGTCCCCACCTGCAGAACCACTCCTTTATTGAGTGTATCTTGCTAATTGCCAATAATTTCCACCTGTTGTCTATTCCATTTGAACAACAGCATGTGAAATTGATTGTCAATCAGTTTTGCTTCCTAAGTGGACAGTTTGATTTCGCAGAAGTTTGATTTACTTGGAGTTATATTGTGTTGTTTAAGTGTTCCCTTTATTTTTTTGAGCAGTGTATAAACAGGATCCAGAAACACCTGAGCCTTCTTTGGGCCCAAGCTCATTCAAGCTAAACTGAGGTGTAGTAGAAAAATGTCATGTGGTCTGACAAATCAAAGATTTAAATTCTTTTTGGAAATCATGTTTCTGTTCTTCTGGTTAAAGGATCATCTTGCTTGTTAAGCAGACCGTTAAAGCCAGCATCAGGTAATTAGATCCAAGATTGCAGCGCACACATATGCAGCGGCTTTTTGCTCTGCCAAATGGATTGGTTTTTTTTTTTGGTAATCTTGTGTGTTCACACACAAAAACTACCAGTACAGGCACAGCAAAGCAATAGAGTCATGCTGAACTGCTGGGCAGACCTTGACACTGGGGTCAGATGGGAGGCTAAGAAAGAGTTGAAGCAAAAATGAGGCAAGTCGGCTCACATACGCGTCAGGCTAAAAGCTAATCCATCTAAATCTCTTCTTCCTTAAGTATTGCTTGCTAATGTCTGTTTGATCCTGGAAATAAATTGACAAAATCAGACTGTCAGTCATTACTCAATGGATGCTGATTAATTGCTGTTGTATGATTCTCACGGAAACATGGCTAGAAAGCAGCATACCCAATGCTACCGGGCAATCAGAACAGTGCACTCCGGTAAGAAGATCGGTGGAGGTCTATGTGTGTGCATATCAACAACTGTTGGTGCATCAACATGACTGTCACTGAAAAACACTGTTGCCCTGCAATGGAATATCATCATCATCATCATCATCATCATCATCGTTAACCGCTTAGTACAGATAGGGTATCTGGAATCTGGAATACCGGTTAAGTAAATGCAGGCCATTCTACTTACCAAAGTAGTTCAGTGTTGTTTACATTTGTGCTTGTACATCCTCATGATACTAATGCAAAGTTAGTCTTAGCACAGCCGCATAACACCATTAATTAATAAATAAAGACTTGGCTGTGCATCCAGACTGTGTTTTTATTGCTATAGGAGACTGCATCTAAGGCCTACAAAGCACGGTCTGACTTCTGCCTAGGACTGTCTCATCACCTCTCACTCTTTTTGTACCCTCTGTGTTAGCAATGAATGAAAACTGCTGCACCCATTACTATGACCATCAGAGTCTGACCTGAGGATGCTGTTTCTCGGCACCAAGGCTACTTGGATACCACAGACTGGAATGTATTTAATGGCATTAATTAGAAGGGCACTGGATTAATACACAGCTATAATTATGGAACACAAGCTACTGTGTTGACAATGTTGCCAGGAGGAAAACAGTCCAAGTGTTTCCCAACCAGAAGTCCTGGATGCCATGAGAACTACATACACTAATAAAAGCTCAGAATGCTGCCTATGGATCTGGAGATGCTACAGCATATAGTGCAGCTAGATCAGCACTGAGGAGAGGTATAAAATCAGCAAAAGACAGATACAAGCAGCAGTTTGAACATTTTTTAACAATTCTACACAACCAAGGCAAGTGTGGGAAGGAACAAGGGTAATCACTGACCATAAGAGAACAACATCACCTGCTACAAACACCAGTGTGACTCTGAGGACCTGAATCTGTTTTATGCCCAGTTTGACAGAAACAACAGGAAATAAGAATTGCAGCCCAATCCCTCCAGTAATGCTGCACCTATGTTGAGCCGCCATGATGTGAGACTTTTCCTGGAGAGCATCAACCACAGGAAAGCTGCTGGCCCAGTTGGGATGATGGGATGTGTCTTAAAAGACTGTGCAAACAAGTTAACAGAGGTCTTCACAAACACCTTCAACTGCTCCCTATTTCTATCCTATAACCCTTCATGTTCAAAACATTCCAGTACCAAAACAGTTAGCAGACCCTTGCCTGAATGACTTTAGTCCTGGAGAGACTGTCAGTAGTAGCATTCCAGCTTCTTTTCTCTAGCACCAGATTGCCTACAGGGAGGAGAGCTCAATAGAAATTATTTGGCCCTCATGCTCCACACTGCACTGGAGTACCTGGAGCAAATGCTCTTCATCAATTTTAGTTCTGGATTCAATAATTTGCTGTAAGGCAAGCTCATTACAGGTCAGGTACTACTGGACTTAAACCTCAATACCTCACTGTGCAACTGGGGGCTGGACTTCCTAACCAACTGTAAATAGTCAGTCAGATTTGGCAAGCACCAACATCATCAACATTAACTATCAGCACCAGTGCCCCACAGGGATGTGTATACAGTCCACTGCTATAAACACTTGACACACTTGACTGCTCCCCCTCCTACTTGTCGAATTACATAAATTTGCAAATGACACAACAATGCTTGATGACATCTTTCTTGGGCCTGTCAGTGACAGAGGAACTGTCTTGGAATACTGACAAAAATGTCTCTTATTTCTGAGGAAACTAAAGAAGGAAAACCTGCCACAGAAGCTGCTGATGAACATTTACACTATATTTCCAAAAGTATTCACTCACCCATCCAAATCATTGAATGCATGTGTTCCAATCATTTCCATGGCCACAGGTGTATAAAACCAAGCACCTAGGCATGCAGACTGCTTCTACAAACATTTGTGAAAGAATGGATCACTCTCAGGAGCTCAGTGAATTCCAGCGTGGTACCATGACAGGATGCTAGACCTGTGCAAGTCCAGCCGTGAAATTTCCTCACTACTAAATATTTCCACAGTCAACTGTTAGTGGTATTATAACAAAGCAGAAGAGATTGTGAACGACAGCAGCTCAACCATTAAGTGGTAGGCCATGTAATGCGGTGTCAGCAGATACTGAAGCACATAGTGCGCAGAGTTCACCAACTTTCTGCAGTCAGTCACTACAGACCTCCAAACTTCATGTGGCCTTCAGATTAGTTCAAGAACAGTGTGTAGAGAGCTTCATGGAATGGGTTTCCATGGCCGAGCAGCTGCATCCAAGCCTTACATCACCAACTGCAATGCAAAGCACTGAATGCTGTGGTGTAAAGTGCCATCACTGGAGCAGTGAAAACGTGTTCTCTGGAGTGACGAATCACGCTTCTCCATTTGGCAATCTGATGGATGACTCTGGGTTTGGCGGTTGCCAAACAGTACTTGACTGACTTTAATGTGCCAAGTGTGAAGTTTGCAGAGGGGGGTTATGGTGTGGCGTTGTCTTTCAGGAGTTGGCTTGGCTCCTTAGTTCCAGTAAAAGGAACTCTTAATGCTTCAACAGAACAAGATCTTCTTCTTCTTCTTTCGGCTGCTCCCTTTAGGGGTTGCCACAGCGGATCATCTGCCTCCATCTTGCCCTATCCATTGCCTCCTCTACTTTCACACCAACCATCTCCATGTCCACCTTCACTACATCCATGAACCTTCTCTGAGGTCTACCTCTTCTCCTTCTACCTGGCAGCTCCATCTCCAACATTCTTTGCCCAATATATCCACTATTCCTCCTCAACACATGTCCAAACCATCTCAACCTGGCCTCTCTGGCTTTATCTCCAAACTGCTCCACCTTCACTGTCCCTCTGATCTGCTCATTTCTAATCTTGTCCAGCCACCTCCAGCTCAGCCTCCTGTCTTTTAGACAGAGCCACAGTCTCCAAACCATACATCATAGCAGGATGCACTACTGTCTTGTAAACCTTCCCTTTCACTCTTGCTGCTATCCTTCTGTCACACATCAGCCCTGACATCCGTCTCCACCCACTCCATCCTGCGTGCACCCTCTTCTTCACCTCTTTTGTACACTGTCCATTGCTTTGGATGGTTGACCCAAGATATTTGAAGTCATCCACCTTTATGACCTCTACTCCTTGCATCTTCACCTTTCCACCTGCTTCCCTCTCATTCACACACATGTATTCCGTCATGTCGGATTAAAATGTCCACTGCCTTCTCTACTAAACATCTCCATACCTCTACAGGTATGTCATCTGGACCAACTGCCTTTCCATTCTTCATCCTTTTTAAAGCTGCCCTCACTTCCATCTTACTAATTCTCTGCACTTCCTGATCCACTATCTCTCCCCCCGTTGTCCTCCTCTCTCTCTCGTTTTCCTCGTTCATTAGTTCTTCAAAGTACTCCTTCCATCTACTCAACACTCTCTGTTCCCTCACTAGTACATTTCCTTCTCTATCCTTTATCAGCCTAACCTGCTGTACATCCTTTCCAGCTCTATCTCTCTGTTTAGCCAAACGATACAAGTCCTTTACTGCTTCTTTACTGTCCAGCCTCTCATACAGCTCATCATAGGCCTGAGCCTTTGCCTTTGCCACCATTCTTTTCGCTATGCGACTAGCCTCACGGTACTCCTGCCAACTTCCTTCATCTCTCTGGTTATCCCACTTTTTCTTAGCTGCCTTCTTCTTCTGAATACTCTCCAGGAGTTCCTCATTCCACCACCAACTTTCCTAGTCTTCTTTTCTCTGACCAGACGAAACACCCACTGCCCCCAAGGGCCTGTTGCAATTTTTCCCTGAACTGCCTGCAACCATCCTCCTCCTTCAGCTTCCACCATCTAATCTTTGGCTCTGTCTTCACTCTCTTCCTCTTCTTTGTTTCTAATCTCATTCTACAGACAACCACCCTATACTGCCTTGCTACACTTTCCCCAGGCACCACTTTACAATCTCCAATCTCATTTAGGTGGCATCTCCTGCTAAGGATATAATCCATCTGTGTGCACCTCCCTCCACTCTTGTATGTCACCCTGTGTTCTTCCCTCTTCTGAAAATACATGTTCACCACAGCCATTTCCATTCTCTTTGCAAAATCTACAACCATCTGACCTTTCGCATTTCTGTCTTTCACACCATACATACCCAGCACCTCTTCATCCCCTCAGTTTCCTTCACCAACATGTCCATTGAAGTCTTCACCAATCACCAATCTCTCCTCTCTAGGCACACCATCTACCACTTCATCCATCTTACTCCAAAATTCCTCTTTCTCCTCTAACTGACAACCAACCTGTGGTGCATATGAACTGACCACATTCAAAATTACACCATCAACCTCCAACGTCAGGCTCATGATCCTGTCTGACACTCTCTTTACATCCAGAACACTTTTCCCAAGCTGTTCCTTTAGGATTATCCCTACTCCATTTCTCTTCCTCTCTACACCATGATAGAACAGTTTGAATCCACCTCCAATGTTCCTGGCCTTGCTTCCTTTCCATCTGGTCTCCTGGACACACAGAATATCTACCTTCCTTCTCTCCATCATGTCTGCAAGCTCGCTGCCTTTACCCGTCATTGTCCTTATGTACAGAGTCCCTACTCTAACCTCCACACTCCTGCCTTTCCTTCTCTCTCGCTGCCTTCTAACCCGCATTCCTCCTCTCCTCTTTGATGGTCTTCGACCTACAGTAGTCCAATTTCCACCAGCACCCTGCTGGTCAACAGCACCAGAGGCGGTCGTTGTTAACCCGGGCCTCGACCGATCCGGTATGGCAATCATATTTGTGATCCACATGATAGTTTTGGCACAAGTTTTACACCGGATGCCCTTCCTGACGCAACCCTCACCATTTATCCGGGCTTGGGACCGGCACCAGAAGTACACAAAGTACAGCCCTAATGGCTGGTTTCTCAACAGAACAAGATATTTTTGATAATTTCATGCTCTCAACTTTGTGGGAACAGTTTGGTGATGGCCCTTTCCTGTTCCAACATGACTGATTAAAGCAAGGTCCATAAAAACATGGATGAATAAGTTTGGTGTGGAAGAAGTTGACTGGCCCTGACCTCAACCCGATAAAACACCTTTGGGATCAATTAGAGTGGAGACTGCGAGCCAGGCCTTGTGGAAAACCTTCCCAGAGGAGTTGAAGCTATGAAAGCTGCAAAGGGTGGGCCGGGATCATATTAAACCTTAAAGATTAAGTATGGGATGTCACTCAAGTTCATATGCAAGTGAAGGCACACGAGCGAATACTTTTTCTCCAGTCTCAGCCCCTGAACTCTGTAGCTCCTTCAAAGTGATTGTTGACCTCTCTGTGGCTTCCTTCATGAGTTTTTACTCAAATAATGAGTTTTGAGAAATAGGTCATCTAGGCAATGCCAGCGTTTTATGATGCAGCTTGCATTTCCTCACAATTTGTCCAACAGTGCCCACTGGGATAACCAAACTTTTACTGTCTTGTGCATGTTTATAACTTTATTAGTTGGTATTTATAATTTTATTAAAGCCTCATTCTTGAGTAATGTTATTAGAACCTCATTCTTTTACAGCTTTCTCAGTAATGCTAGAATCATCTACAGCTCTTCTTTCTGAACCCATCTATTTGAAATTGATGAAACACAGTGCTGTAATTATATTAGAATAATGTTACCTGCAATAACAATTTTTTACCTACATTTTCACTCCCACCCTTTTGGGTGCTATTCTGCCTCCAAACACTGCTGGTAATGGGAAAAATGCTATATTGCAGACAAAGCCATCATAGTCCTGCATTCTGTACTGATTTATTATTTATCGTGCGTATTATTTATGTGTTAATCCATTTATCCCAAGTCTAGCATACAAAGATGTCTACAGAGTATTGTGTTATTTTTTTTCTCCCTGAGGCGTGCTTATGAGGGTGACGTAAATGTGAGTTATAAATTTGTTCATATGTGAAAATCATCTCCAAAAGGCTTTGTCCTACTGCAAAGGGTATTGTATGTATCCATTGTAGATCAGTTTTTAACGTTCTGTATTGCTTTTCTCCATTATAGAGATTTTCATTTCTCATACTGATATACTCTTAATGATATGCATTTACATGTTTATTTTTATTGTACATATATTTGAAGATTCATAACATCATGAACTGTTTGAAGGTTCCATAATTGCTCTTTCTTGCAATTTATTTATGACCAGTTTCCTGACATGACTTCTGTCGAATCCTTTGATAATGCAACATTTATTCGTCCAGCTACATTTTACATCAGTGGATTGTACAATGTGCCACATGCAAAGTATTACTATATATTTATGTGTTTTGTGTACGCTGTGACTGTTGTAGGGAATTCTTTTATAATGGGTACTATATACTTGGCACGGACTCTGCATACAGCTAAGCATATAGCTGTCTTCAATTTGGCCTTGTCTGATTTGTTTGGAAGCTCTGCTCTTATTCCGAAGTATGCAGATATGTTTTTGCGTGAGAACCAGTACATTTCTTATGAAAACTGTCTGGCAAGCATGTTTTTTGTATATCTCTTTATGATCATGCAGTCCTTTACTCTGCTTGCTTTGGCCTTTGACAGAGTAATTGCTATATGTTTTCCTCTGAGGTATCATGCTATTGTCACCAAAACTACAATGACTCTGATCATTGGTGTTATGTGGCTTATCGCTGCAACTATAATTGGTGTTTCTATAATTCTGATTACCAGACTGTCCTTCTGCAAATCTAATACAGTTGGTAGCTATTACTGTGATCATGGCCCCATCTTCAGACTAGCCTGTAACGATAATACTCCAAGTTACATAATGACCTATATCTATATCACTGTTGTGCTTTGCATTCCATTAACACTAATAGCTGTTTCATATGTTTGTATTGGTTTTGCACTGCTTAAGATCTCACATGGTGCAGAACGAATTAAAGCTATGAAAACCTGCACTTCCCATCTCATTTTAGTTGCCATGTATTATCTGCCCGTCTGTAGCATTTATATATCTGCTCTTGTAACATATCTACATCCAAATACTAGAATAATTAACTCAGTTCTAACACAAACAATTCCACCTATGTTAAACCCCATCATATATACTCTGAAGACAGAGGAGGTATTGCAGTCTATTAAAGTACTCTACAAACGAATCAAGGTGAACGTTGCAAAGGAAGATCCTGTGAAAAGCATTGCAAAGATTTAAACAATGTAATAACTATTGTTTGATTTACTGTCATAAATCGAAGAACTTTCCTCTGTTTATTCTTTTTTGTTTTTATTATTTGTAATTTTATAGTATTGTTATTAAAATTATTTGCTCTTCAGGTTTATACTTATCTATTCATAATTTTTCACCAGGACAATCAAGAAACACACGCAAAACTATATATATATATATATATATATATATATATATATATATAATGTACAGGTTGAGTCAAAAGTATACAGTATATCACAAAAGTGAGTACACTCCTCACATTTCTATAAATATTTTAATATATATTTTCATGGGACAACACTATAGAAATGAAACTAGATAACTATATAACTTAAAGTTGTCATTGTATTTGTACAGTTTGTATAGCAGTATAGATTTACTGTCATCTGAAAATAACACAGTCATTAATGTCTAAATAGCTGGCAACACAAGTGAGTACACCTACAGGGAGGAGAGGTAAGTAGAAATGCTTTGGCCCTCATGCTTCACATTGCACTGGAGTACCTGGAGTACCTCACAGTGAACATGTCCAAAATGTTGTTGTCCCTCCCTCGTGTCATGTGACTCTAATGAGTTACAAGGTTCCAGATGTGAATGGGAAGCCGGGCTGTTAAATTTGGCCACTGGATATTCAACATGGCACCTCATGTGCAAAGAACTCTCTGAGGATGTGAAAAATAAAATTGTTGCACTCCATAAATATGGCCTAGACCATAAGAAGATTGCTAACACCCTGAAACTGAGCTATAGCATGGTGGCCTAAGTCATACAGCAGTTTTCCAGGCCTCGCCAGGGTCACATGTTCATATCGAGAGGTTGGCTTAAAAAAATAGACATATGAGTGCTGCCAGCATTGCTGCAGAGATTGAAGAAGTGGGAGGTCAGCCTGTCAGTGCTCAGACCATACACCACACAATGTATCAACTCAGTCTGCATCCCAGAGGGAAGCCTCTTCTGAAGCTGACACACAAAAAAGCCTGGAAACTATTTGCTGAAGACAAACAGTCCAAGAACAAAGATTACTGGAACCATGTCCTGTGGTCTGATGAGACCAAGATAAACTTGTTTGGCTCAGATGGTGTCCAGCATGTGTGTTGGCACCCTGGTGAGGAGTACCAAGACAACTGTCTCTTGGCTACGGTGGTGGTAGCAACATGGTCTGGGGCTGCATTAGTGCTGCCAGCACTGGGAAGCTGTGATTCATTGAGAGAAACAGAAAGTCCAACATGTACTGTGACTTTCTGAATCAGATCATGATTCCCTCCCTTTAATAACTGCCCCACATGGCAGTTTTCCAATACAATAAAGACCCCAAACACACCTCCAAAATGACAACTGCCTTGCTGAAGGTAAAGGTGATGGACTGGCCAAGTATATCTCCAGCCCTAAACCCATTTGATCACCTGTGGGGCATCCTCAAATGGAAGGTGGAGGAACATAAAGTGTCTAACATCCACCAGCTCCGTGATGTCATCATGGATGAGTGGAAAAGGATTCCAGTGGCAACCTGCACAGCTCAGGTGAATTCCATGCAAAGAGGGTTAAGGCAGTGCTAGATAATGATGGTCTCACAAAATATTGACACTTTGAGCACAACTTGGACATGTTCTCTGTGAGTTGTACTCACTTGTGTTGCCAGCTATTTAGACATTAATGGCTGTGTGTTGAGTTCTTTTGAGAGGACAATAAATCTATACTGCTATACAAGCTGTACACCAACTACTTTGTTATATCCTAGTTTCATTTCTATAGTGTTGTCCACAAGTATGGTCCGCTTTTTTCGAACATTGGACTCCATCTCCCAGAAACCCCTGGGGGATCACATGAGTCCTGCCTCACCTTCAAACTCCAATCAGTGCTCTAGCTCTCCAGAGTACTGATCATGTTCACCTACTTGTGAAGTGAACTGGGGGCCACTATCTGATAAAATATCCTCTGGTATTACAAAAAATGAAATACTTGATTAAATAATACCTCAGCTGTCTGAAAAGGAGCAGGAATGGACGTAAATGGGTTTAATCTGACACCTTGTGAAAAACAGTCAATGACAGTAAGTACAGTGATAAAACCCTGTGAGTCAGGTAAGTCAGTGACGAAATCCACAGCAATGTGTGACCAGGGTGGAATGGGAACTGGCAGAGGAACTAATTTTCCAGCAGGTAGAGTCTTTGGGGTCTTGCATTGTGAACACATGGTACACAAGGCAACAAATGAATGTATATCTCTATTCATAGTTTCTCACCAATACCTATTTGACAACAGCTGTGGTATACGGGTCTTTGCAGGGTAACCCGTGGTAAGAGTGGAGTGGGCCCAGGTGATCAGTCTATCCCAAATGTGAGGGTATGTAAAGCTTATCAGGAGGACACTGAGTCAGGATTTGAAAATCCTCTAAGGTTCTCTCAATCTTCTCATCAATATCCAACCGTATAGAAGATACAGTCACTGAAGGAGTTAGAATTGGTTCTGGGTTGGTCAGCAGAGTCATCTTGGTGTATACGTGACAAAGCATCTGCTTTAGTGTTTCGAGATCCAGGACGGTATTTAATGTTTAAATTGAATCTGGAGAAGAAGAGGGACCATTGGGCTTGACGGGCATTGAGTCATTTGGCCTTTTGTAGGTATTCAAGTTTCTTGTGGTCAGTGAACACAAAGAAAGGAAGGATGGTTAGCTCTCTTGAGCCAATGACACCACTCCTATGTGAGCTTTACAGCCAGTAGTTCATCGTCTCCGATGCCATAATTTCTCTCAGTGGGTGTCAACTTGTGCGAATAGAATGCAATTGGGTGAAGCTTCTGTGGATTAAGTGAACATTGTGAGAGAACAGCCCCTATTCCAGTTTCTGAAGCATCAACCTCAACTACAAAGGGTTCAGAAGGGTCAGGGTGTTTATCAGTATCGAGGCTGTGGAAAAAGCTTCCTTAAAGGTTGAGACTGTGTCAGAGTCCTGAACATTAACTGTGAGATTATTCCACAATTTGGGAGCTTTGTAAGAAAAAAATTGAAGTTTTCTGAATTTTAGGAACCAGCAGAAAACAAGCATCCTGTGATCTGAGTAAACAAGGCGGTTCATAATGGGAAATAAGTTCTTGCAGGTACTCTGGTGAGAGACCATGCAGGGCTTTATACGTCAATAAGAGAATTTTATAGTCAATACGGAATTTGATAGGAAGCAAGCGTAATGCTGATAAAACTGGGCTGATGTGATAAAATATCCTGGTTTTAATGAGTACTCTAGCTGCAGCATTCTAAACTATCCATCCATTTTCCAAGCCGCTTCTCCGTCAGGGTCGCGGGAGCCTATCCCTGCAGTCATCGGGCGGAAGGCAGGATACACACCAGTCCATCACAGGGCAGACAAACAGACACAGACAGTCGCTCACACACTCACAACTAGGGGCAATCTAGCATATCCAATTGGCCTGACTGCATGTCTTTGGACTGTGGGAGGAAACCCACACAGACACGGGGAGAACATGCAAACTCCACACAGAGAGGACCCCGGTCACCCGGCCGGGGAATCGAACCCAGGCCCCCCTCGCTGTGAGGCTACAGTACTACCCACCACACCACCGTGCTGCCCCATCCTGAACTAATTTAAGTCTAGCCTTGAAGTTGTAAAGGCATGTACCAATTTTTCAACATCATGTAGGGATAACGCATTTCTTAACTTTGAAATGTTTCAGAGGTGAAGAAACGCTGTCCTTGTAATATTACCTATGTGTTGTTTAAACATTAGATCTGAATCAATCGTCACACCAAGATTTTTAGCTACTGAATCAGGTATTACAGAGAAGTCAGCAAGATGTAACATTAAATCTGAGCATTTATTCTGAGCAGCATTTGCAAGATCTGGGTTTGAAAGAAGGAAATTCTGCAGCATCCAGTTTCTTATACCTTTTACACAATCTTCTATTTTATTTCATCTGGATTTATCATCTGCTTTGGCTGATATGTACAGCTGTGTATCATCAGCATAGCAATGGAAACTAATTCCATGTCTATTTATAACTAAGCCTAATGGTAACATGTATAATGTGAATAACAGAGGATCTAAAAGAGAACCTTGTGGAACTCCATATTTTACTTTTGTATAATTAGATGATACATTATTTAATTGTATGAACTGAAAGCGGTCTGTGAGGTATGATGTGAACCAGGATAATGCTATTCCTCGAATTCCAACCATGTTTTGTAGTCTGTCTAAGAGAATAGAGTGATCTATAGTGTCAAAAGCTGCACTTAGATCAAGTATTACCAGCAGAGATATGTGGCCTTGATCAGAGGCAAGAAGAAGATCATTTGTTATCTTAACTACAGCCATCTCTGTGCTGTGGTGGGGTCTAAAACCAGATTGGAATTTTTCATATATGTTGTTCTTATGTAGATATATATCAATGTTCAATTCATATATAAGATAAGACAAGATAAACCTTTATTAGTCCCACAGCGGGACTTCTCAGTAATAGAAACGGGAAACAGTACAAACATTGTAAACATCCATCCATCCATCCATCCATTTTCTAAGCCACTTCTCCGTCAGGGTCGCGGGGGGCTGCTGGAGCCTTTCCCAGCAGTCATCAGGCGGAAGGCATGATACACCCTGGACAGGTCACCAGGCCATCACGGGGCAGACAGACACAGACTCACACACTCACACCCAGGGGTGATTTAGCATGTCCAATTGGCCTGACTGCATGTCTTTGGACTGTGGGAGGAAACTGGAGAACCTGGAGGAAACCCATGCAGACACAGAGAGGACCCCGGTGACCCGGCCGGGGAATTGAACCCAGGCCCTCCTTGCTGTGAGTCGACAGCGCCACCCACCGTGCCACCGTGCCGCATCTTGCTACTAATATTTATTAGCATCAATAACACTACGGAGGTCTCCCCCTCTATTGTGTGGGAAACCTTTAATGCAGTGATTTGAGGCTGCATTATTTCTTATGTATTTTTTAGCATCGATAACACTACGGAGGTCTCCCCCTCTATTGTGTGGGAAACCTTTAATGCAGTGATTTGAGGCTGCATTATTTCTTATGTCTCATTTCATAATAAGCAGCGGAAAGAAAAACTACTAAAGTTGACTAATGACATTCAGCAGTTGGATACACTCTGTGCCCTTTCCCCTGATCTAGACACTCTTAAGAAAAGAACAGCCCTGCAATCTGAATTTAATTTACTATCCACTCATCATGCAGAACAAATGCTTCTACGTTCGCAACAGTCCTTTTTTGAAACATGGCGATAAACCTAGCAAGATCTTGGCCTCTCAACTTAAACAACAATCCGTCCAAAATTTTATATGCTAGATTCGCATGCAGGATGGTACCCTCAGCACAGACCCATTGCAGATGAATAATTGTTTCAAAGATTTTTATTCCTCATTGTATGAATCTGACTCCATGCCCAACTTAAAGCAAATGGAGAATTTTTTTAAGGATCTCCCAATTAACACAATTAGCGTAATAGTCGCAGCTAAATTAGACTTACCTATAAACAAGGAGGAAATTATTTCAGCCATTCAAGCTATGCAGAGTGGCAAGACCCCTGGCCCAGACGGCTTCCCTACAGAATTCTTTAAAAAAATTTCCAATGAACTTGCTCATGCACTTTTGGAAATGTTTAATGATTCTTTAGAACAAGGTGTACTCCCTACTACCCTATGTCAAGCGACTATTTCACTGATTTTGAAGAAAGATAAGGACCCTCTCGATTGCAGTACATACCACCCTATCAGTCTCTTAAACGTAGACATTAAAATCTTATCAAAGGTTCTTGCCAAATGGAGGTATAATACATACTGATCAAACAGGTTTTGTTAGCCAGAGACTATCCTTCTTTAATATAAGGAGAGTCATGAATATCCTCAACATTTCAGCTCCGTCTCCGCCTTCAGAAATTTTACTTTTGCTAGATGCTGAAAAAGCTTTCGATCGTGTGGAATGGAATTATATCTTTCACACACTGCATAAATTTGGTTTTGGTCCTGTGTACATATCGTGGATTAAAGTTTTGTATACATTTCCTTTAGCAGCAGTTTGTACCAATGGGCTCTCCTCAAGTTTCTTCCCTCTTCATAGAGGTATGCTTCAGGGGACCCCCTTTCACCTTTAATCTTTGCAATAGCAATAGAACCTTTAGCAATCACTATATGTACAGACCCTGGAATTTGAGGGATTAGTTGTGGAGGACTTGAACATAAAATTTCCCTTCATGCGGATGATGTGGTTTTATTTATAACTGAACCAGAGGCTTCCTTGCCACAGGTTCTTCGTGTCATTGATGGTTACAGTTCATTTTCTGGATATAAATTAAATACTTCATTTAATTACATCAAGTGTTAACACACCCTTTTCCAACCCAATTTTAACACTAATCTTCCACGAGCTAAAATTTTCGTAAGGGAAACCAGCGACCATGTAGCCCACTCCCCTGCTGTGAAGCGATTAACGCCCATTGTCTTGGTAATGGTATGGAGTGCGGTGGAAGTGGAAACCCCCCATGCCCACAGAAAGCTCCTACAGCTCCCAAAGCACCTAACATGACACAACTTGAAGGTGAACTTCAAGTTACAACCCGAGTGTATATGTTACCGATCCGACAGCGCGACGGAGAATCTGTAGAATCGTGTTTCAAAAGTTATAATTCAAGGGCGCCTAGTAGCGACGGACGGAGCAGTGGCGATTTCTCTAAGACTGCAAGGGAAGCTCAGCTTGCCCTAAAATGTCAAATATGTTCAGTTGTGTTAACATTTCATTCACTATAAATGCGTTAAAAGCTGAGTGTCTTTTCACTTCAACAGGACCGCTCATTCAAACGGGACGTTTTTTTCATTGCTTCGAAACTTACCGGTCATTGGATAAATGCCACGATTTTGTCCCACCCCCGAACGCAGAGCGTCTCTGTGGTGAATGGAGCTGTGGGCGGGTCTGGACGCGGAGCTTCTGCAAAATGATTGAAGGATCAGACGAAAGGCTGAATCCTGTTTTGATTGACAGCTATTTTTACCCATTTACGTCAAAAGACAAACTGCAACCCATTTCTTGGCGTTTACTTGGTGAAATTACTTGTGCATTTCCGTTGTTCATTGTGTAAATAAAACACACTCCTAGTATTTCCTTGTTTCAGTTTAACATAATTTCAACATTTCCTTGTACGAGTTTAATTTCTTTTCGTTAGTTTGTTCAGTCAGTCGTTCATACTTTTGGCAAGGTCGAAGTGAACTAGCCAGCAAACAAGGTTCACACACAGAGCTGCTGTCTCAGTCCTCCTCTGTGAATTAACATAATAAAGGGTGATGTATGGTCCTGCTAATTGCTGGCAAGAAGGAGGGGTGATGTCCTGAGGATCTTGAAATCTCAGGAGGGCTAGTGTTAAATGCCTCATTACGTATCTGCCGTAATTTTCGTATTTCGGCATCATTTTGGTCATCAGTCTTCATCTACTAATATGCCAGTTACAGCCAATCCCTTATTTCCACCTTCAATCATAGATTCTGCCTTTCTTAATTGGCATAAAGCAGGTATCAAGAAGATTAAGGGACCTGTATGCTGATGGCACATTTTGCAGTTTCACACAGCTCTGTACCCAATTTCCTCTTCTCAATTCTCATTTTTTATGTTAGAAATGCTTTTACGGACTTTCCCAACACCCCCTCAAAATCACCCCTTGATGATCTTTTGAAAACTGATGCTAATGCTAGAAGCATTATCTCTAAAGTATACAACTTATTTTCTTTAGCCCCTGCACATAGATCCCTTCTTAAACAACAGTGGGAACAGGAGCTACAATTAACTTTTGAGAAGGATGAGTGGGATAATTCGCTGTATTTATTCTTCCTTGATTTGTGATAGACACATCCTTATTCAGTTAAAGTTGGTTCATCGAGTTTACTGGACAAAGCTTAAACTTGCTAAGCTTAACCCAAACATTAATAATCTTTCTGATCAATGTTCCCAGGCTCCAGCCACATTATTTCATATGTTTTGGCTCTGCCCTGCTCTAAAATCTTTTTGGCATTCTATATTTAGCTGCTTTACCTTTATATTAAAATTGAAAATTGAATCTTGTCCCTTGACTGCTATGTTTGGTATATCACCTAAAGACTCTACTGTTCCAGCCGTATATTCTGATGTTTTTGCTTTTTGTACCCTTTTAGCTAGACGTCTTATTCTGATTCAGTGGAAAAGCTCCACCCCACCTTCATTTGAGCGCTGACTTAATGATGTTGCTTTATTTCTCTATTTTGAAAAAATTAGACACACACTTAAAGATAATACATGTAAATACTGTCATATTTGGGCCCTCTTTTTCTCTTTTTCTCTGAGTTTAGGCATCTGATCTCTTGCTTGTTTTTTAGTTATGTTGTATTGAGTTGATTTACTATTATATCCCATTGTCTTTTTCCATGGTAATGTTTTGTCCTGAGTGTGGGCGGCAAGTGACAGGGTGGGTGGGTGAGGGTGGGAGAGGGAGGTTGAGGGCGGGAGAGGGAGTGTAGGAGGGTTAGGTAATTCATGGGAACAATTATACAAAATTAATGTAATCAATCTCTGCTCTGTATCCTTTTTCCATCTTGCTAACCCAATAAACAGAATGGTCAAAAAAAAAATTGAAGTTTTGATAACTGGCTCTGATCGTCTTCAGCGTGGCTTTCTTGAGTTTCAGCGATAACTGTTTCGTCTTTTCTGTGAATAAATCTGACATTCATGTCTTATCGCCATGGTAGGTTTTATTTGGAAAGTTTCCATATTTAATTACCTCATTATCGATATGGCAATGTTAATATACATTGTGTAGCTTGTTGCCCAGCAGTATGTGGTTCACTGTTTTTCCTCATAAAAAGCATTCGGAAGACCATTTCTTTTCCCTTCACTTGTTTTCACAGGACTGTGCATGTCCCTGTGATAGAGGAGTTTAATTATCTCAGGGTCTTGTTGACAAGTGATGGGAAGAGGGTTAGTGAGATTGGCCACAGGCTGGGATAGACAGCAGCAGCAACACGGTCACTATATGGGACTGTAGTGGCGAAGAGGGAGCTGAGCCATAAGGCAAAAGTCAGTCTACATCCCGACCCTCACCAATGGTCATGAGCTGTGGGTAATGACCAAAAGAATTAGATCATAAATACAAATGGTGTAAATGAGCTGTCTTCGCAGGGTGGCAGGCTACACTCTACTTGATAGGGTGAGGAACTCAGCCATCCGGGAGAAGCTCGGAGTAGAGCCGCTACTCCTCCGCCTTGAGAGGAGCCAGTTGAGGTGGTAAACCTAGGCAGTGATATGAGTTGAAGATGGAGACTTCACTGAGTTTCCAGACATCATTGCAAAATCTGGTCACTAGAAACTTACAGTTGGTGGTTCACAAGACTTGACCTTTTTGTTTGTGCCTCTGTATTCTCATACTATGAAACCCACCTTCTTAATTCTCTGCTGCATATCTTGTATGTATTCCACCACAGAACAGCAAGGAGGAGGCTATGTTCTGGAGCGTTCATGGTCTCCTACCATACAGTAGCTTGAAGGGCATGAAGCCAATAAAAGCTTGGAGTGTTTTCCAGTCAGTGAAGATCACTTGCAGCAAAAGGAATTCCCAGTCATGCCCATCTGCAACCTTTGCATGTAAGAGCATGCACTTAAACCATCAGTCTGAGGTTGGTAAAGAGAACTGTATAAATATGTAATATTCAGCAACTTACATGTCATTCAGCTGAGAGACAAATGGAGTGCCCTGGTCCTGATCAGATTTTTGGGTAGGTCCAAATGAGTGAATAGCAGCACCAATTTTCAGGCTGTGGCTTTAGTGGTAGGTTTAGGTTTTGCCCTGCGATGGACTGGCGACCTGTCCAGGGTGTATCCTGCCTTCCGCCCGAAGACTGCTGGGATAGGCTCCAGCACCCCCCCGCAACCCTGACGGAGAAGCAGCTTAGAAAATGGATGGATGGATGGATGGATGGATGGGCTTTAGTGGTAGCTTTCTGAAGAGGTTTGGCTTCTGGGCAGTGTGTAGCATAATCAGGGGTGGATCTACAAAATATTTATGGGGTGGCGACCGGGGGGCAGGAATTTTTGAGGGGTGGCAACATATGGCAGATGTATATACACTGAATTTAATCACAGTTTTCAATTTATTTTTATTTTTGTCACAAATGACTCGTGCTCATGTGAAAAATGAAATTGCAAATGAAGGCATTTCATTTTCAATTTTGGCAGGATATTTGCACAGATGTTTGGAAAAAGAAATTGTAGCATATGTGAGGTATGAGGTGAGACCACTATAGTCCACAATGGTGAGTAAGCTACAGGACCAGTTCTAGGTTCCTGAGGAGTTGCAGGACTCAGAGAAGCACCAGAAACACAGATAAGAGAAAATAAGCTAATGGCTTTAATAAAATGACCTTCAAAATTTTATTCAAGAAGGAATGTCAGTCGACAGTGATGAATGAACAACAAAAATAAAATAAATTAGAATAACCTAGCCTTTGTTTCTGTAGAGTAAGCCCCCTCTTTTTTTAGTGCCTATTTGAGTTTAGACTTCTATCTAATTTTTATTAACTTTGTCCGCTACCTGCTCTTGTTTCCAGTGTCAATTTGATTTTTGCTTGTTAATGTCACCCCAACTAATTTTAAGGTTAGTGTTCTCCTTGTGTTAGTTGAACAAAAGTCTTTGCTTAAGTTTACTTAAGTTAACTCATTTAATTAACCAGTTTCTTATTTTTGCTCTTCTTTACAGGTTTAGTGTATACAGATAAGTATTATTTGGCTACTTCCAGGTAAGTATTGGTTATTGGTATCTTGGTTTTCTTTAGGGTAACTGTATTCTAGGTACTTTTAACCAACGTATTTCAGTTTTCCTTGAAAAGAATATGCACAAAATATTCTGGAGAAGTATTACATAACAACCCTTGTTTCAAACAAAATTCAAGATAAGTACTTTCTTCTTTGTTTCCTTTTTTCTTTTTCTAGGTTCTAAAGTCTTTTCTCACAGGTTGGCTACTCAGGGTTCAATCAGATCAAAATACAATGTGATGATCACAATTTGAATATTTACAAAATCTTCTTTCACTTGTCAAGAACCAGCTGAAATGATCAGAGGATCACATTAATAGTCCTTGTATTAAGAGTTAATGGGAGGATCTGGAAGGAAAAATTAATTGTCCTTTCCAAAAATGGCAAAACTGGCAAAAATAGAAAAATAGAAAACTGAATCCTCTTTAGAATTACTCAATCCTTTGCGCTGTATTAACCAGAAATATCTCAATTAGTGTCCCAGTCTCAAAAACAAAAATCTCCTCTCCTACCATGTTGGAGAAATGGCAATGTGAGAATGGTGCATTCAATGATCACTTTTGGGTTGGCTCACCATCCACGGTCCACGTGGTGCAGCTGCAGCCCACTAGCTGCACACTCAGAGGCCATACAGAACTGAATAATCACTCAAAAAAACCTGGCCTGCATAACAGACCAAAGAATAACACTCTTATTAATAATCTGGCTCCATTTCACACACCATAACATTGTGCAACACCAATTGGCTATGTCATGCACAACTTAATGAAATGGCGCCGGTTTACAGCACAGCTAATAATTTGCCCAACTAGCGTGTTACATTTTGCCATCACTCTCACAGTTATGAACTCATTAATCACATTTTTAGCAAAACAACAGCATTAACATACTTTTTTCGCAATTTACCGCATAACCATTTGTCTAGGGAGCTAGGTTAATGTATATACACATTTATTTAGTAATTAACTCACCAAAACTAATCTTCTTGGTTTTCAAGATATTCTGTCTGGTAGTGTCCAGGTAGTGTCAGGGTCTCAAGGTTTCAGTTGAAAGTAAAGCCTATTTTCTAACTGTTTTCTCTATTTTCAGGGCTGTCTACGTTCAGAACGAGTGATTTCTTAAAGGGCAAGCTGCCTTAAAGTACACTGTTAGTTAACATATTTCTCTTGTTTAACCAAGCTATATTTCAGGTTTCAAGGTCTGTAAGTATACACCTGGGTTACAAAATGACAAAAAGAGGTTTGCATTTATCTTTTATTGTTTTAATTTTCATTTCCTTTTTGGCAGGATTTGCCTTCCATACCATCCACACCACTGGTGATAAAATTGCTCAGCATCACTCAGGCAGCCTTCAGCTGCATACTGGTGGGCATTTTGAAGCAAGAGCAGGCAGGCAGCAAGTTCCATTGGATTACATGGTCATACAAACTATATTTTTTAAAAGCATGGGAGCCAGTACAACCCATTGGTTTGCCAGAGTATATTTATTAAGTGTGAGCTCAGTTCACATGGAGTCTATGCTAATCACTTCACTAAAATTCCATTATTATGGTTTATATCATTGTGAAATCAAAAGGCGATTTCTTCTACCACACCTCTTTTTTTATTGACATCTCAGTATATAAACACAACCTCCATACAGTAGGGTAAACTCACATACTGTTGCAATCCACTTTGCTACAAAGAGTGAGCCAACATCATACTAAACCCTATGGATTAAGAATAGGATGTCACTCAAGTTCATATGCGTATGAAGGCAGACAAGTGAATACTTTTGGAAATATAGAGTACATGAACTAGCATAGGGATGTTAGGTGCAGAAATGCATAGATCTTCCTAAACATCATCTTGCTGCCCAACCTGGTCTTGACACAAACAGGTACAATGGCAAGAATGCAGTCCACATTGCTAGCAACAAGGACCTTCATGGCTCTGTCTCAGGACTTAAACCCACTTGTGACTGAAAGTGCCCTTCCTTTTCCTTTTATCTTTTGTTTAGGTCCAGACAGAAAGTTCAGCTACTGTAGGTCAGGGCTACTCCTTATTTTTATGTTTCTTTTGACCAAAGAGGCATTGTTTGCTGAAAGCATTAGTGGAACTGTTACTCACATTGGCAGTAAGTGAGTTTAATAAGAGTGGTAAATCCTTTCAGGTCTTTAACTTTAGCTGCTTGCTCATGTATTGCTCCACAAGAGGCCTGTCCTTGCTGTTGTCTGTTCTGTCTTCCACATCATATTCAAGTGCTCTAAAAAAACATACAATACAATCAGAGGATCCCACTTGAAAATTGTTATCTGCAATGATTACAGAGTAGTCAACAACCTTTGTTGTTTCACCAACAGCGCTGTGACTTTTTATTGTGAAAGTGTTTGTGTTGCACCCTCCATAGCTGGAGTGCTCTTCAGACTTCACAGAAGAAGATAGAGCATTGTTCTTTTCTTCTGATTACTCATTTAATGATATAAACCAGCCATTAGGGGTGTACTTTGTGTACTTCTAGTGCTGGTCCCAAGCCCGGATAAATGGTGAGGGTTGCGTCAGGAAGGGCATCTGGCGTAAAACTCATGCGGATCACAAATATGATCGGTCGAGGCCTGGGTTAACAACGACCGCCTCTGGTACTGTTGACAAGCAGGGTGCCGGTGGAAATTGGACTACTGTAGGTCGAAGACCATCAAAGAGGAGAGGAGGAAGGCGGGTTAGAAGGCAGCGAGAGAGAAGGAAAGGCAGGAGTGTGGAGGTTAGAGTAGGGACTCTGAACATAGGGAAAATGACAGGTAAATGCAGAGAGCTTGCAGATATGATGGAGAGAAGGAAGGTAGATATTCTGTGTGTCCAGGAGACCAGATGGAAAGGAAGCAAGGCCAGGAACATTGGAGGTGGATTCAAACTGTTCTATCATGGTGTAGAGAGGAAGAGAAATGGAGTAGGGATAATCCTAAAGGAACAGCTTGGGAAAAGTGTTCTGGATGTAAAAAGAGTGACAGACAGGATTATGAATTTGGAGGTTGATGGTGTAATTTTGAATGTGGTCAGTTCATATGCACCACAGGTTGGTTGTCAGTTAGAGGAGAAAGAGGAATTTTGGAGTAAGATGGATGAAGTGGTAGATGGTGTCCCTAGAGAGGAGAGATTAGTGATTGGTGCAGACTTCAATAGAAGCTAAAGTGGTGAGAGAAACTGGCAAAAATGTATTGGGTGTTTCTTCTGGTCAGAGGAAAGAAGACAAGGAAAGTTGGTGGTGGAATGAGGAAGTCCAGGAGAGTATTCAGAAGAAGAAGGCAGCTAAGAAAAAGTGTGATAACCAGAGAGATGAAGGAAGTAGGCAGGAGTACTGTGAGGCTAGTCGCATAGCGAAAAGAATGGTGGCAAAGGCAAAGGCTCAGGCCTATGATGAGCTGTATGAGAGGCTGGACAGTAAAGAAGGAGTAAAGGACTTGTATCGTTTGGCTAAACAGAGAGATAGAGCTGGAAAGGATGTACAGCAGGTTAGGCTGATAAAGGATAGAGAGGGAAATGTACTAGTGAGTGAACAGAGAGTGTTGAGTAGATGGAAGGAGTATTTTGAAGAACTAATGAACGAGGAAAACGAGAGAGAGAGGAGGACAACGGGGGGAGAGATAGTGGATCAGGAAGTGCAGAGAATTAGTAAGGTGGAAGTGAGGGCAGCTTTAAAAAGGATGAAGAATGGAAAGGCAGTTGGTCCAGATGACATACCTGTGGAGGTATGGAGCTGTTTAGGAGAGAAGGCAGTGGACTTTTTAACCAGGTTGTTTAACAAAATCCTGGAGAGTAAGAGGATGTCTGATGAGTGGAGAAGCAGTGTACTGGTCCCCATTTTTAAGAACAAGGGTGATGTGCAGAGCTGCAGTAACTACAGAGGCATTGAAGTTGATGAGCCACACCATGAAGGTATGGGAAAGAGTTGTTGAAGCAAGGGTAAGGCGAGAGGTTCAGATCAGTGAGCAGCAGTTTGGTTTCATGCCCAGTAAGAGTACCACAGATGCAATTTTTGCATTGAGAGTGTTGGTAGAGAAGTACAGAGAAGGTCAGAAGGAGCTACATTGTGTCTTTGTGGATCTAGAGAAGGCATATGATAGGGTGCCAAGAGAGGAACTGTGGTACTGTATGAGCAAGTCAGGTGTAGCTGAAAAGTACGTTAGGGTGGTGCAGGACATGTATGAGGATAGTGAGACAGTGGTGAGGTGTGCAGTTGGAGTGACAAATGGTTTCAATGTGAAGGTAGGGTTACATCAGGGATCAGCTTTGAGCCCCTTCTTGTTTGCAATGGTGATGGACAGGTTGACAGATGAGGTCAGGCAGGAGGCTCCATGGACCATGATGTTTGCAGATGACATTGTAATTTGTGGTGAGAGTAGAGAGCAGGTGGAAGAGAATCTGGATAGGTGGAGGTTTGCACTGGAGAGGAGAGGAATGAAGGTCGGTAGAGACAAGATGGAATACATGTGTGTGAATGAGAGGGAGGCAGATGGAAAGGTGAAGATGCAAGGAGTAGAGGTCGTAAAGGTGGATGACTTCAAATATCTTGGGTCAACCATCCAGAGCAATGGACAGTGTAGAAAAGAGCTGAAGAATAGGGTGCAGGCAGGATGGAGTGGGTGGAGATGGATGTCAGGGCTGATAGGTGACAGAAGGATAGCAGCAAGAATGAAAGGGAAGGTTTACAAGACAGTAGTGCGTCCTGCTATGATGTATGGTTTGGAGACTGTGGCTCTGTCTAAAAGACAGGAGGCTGAGCTGGAGATGGTGGAGATGAAGATGCTGAGATTTTCGTTGGGAGTGACAAGATTGGATGGACAAGATTAGAAATGAGCAGATCAGAGGGACAGTGAAGGTGGAGCAGTTTGGAGATAAAGCCAGAGAGGCCAGGTTGAAATGGTTTGGACATGTGTTGAGGAGGAATAGTGGACATATTGGGCAAAGAATGTTGGAGATGGAGCTGCCGGGTAGAAGGAGAAGAGGTAGACCTCAGAGAAGTTTTATGGATGTAGTAAAGGTGGACATGGATATGGTTGGTGTAAAAGTAAAGGAGGCAGTAGATAGGGCAAGATGGAGAAAGGATGATCTGCTGTGGCAACCCCTAAAGGGAGCAGCCGAAAGAAGAAGAAGACTCATTTAATGATATATTATAATATATAATATAATATAATAAAATATAATATAATATAATATATCTTATTTCACATCAAGATATGTTTTGTAAGACTCTACCCACTACTGAGCTTGCTGTTCCACTGTCACACTTCATAGATCTTCATTACTCTAAAAAAATGCTGAGTTATTTCTAACCAAAATCAGGTATATTTTGTACCCAAAGACAGTTGCCGAGTTATTTTTCTTACTCTAGTTACCTTTCTGTAGGGTGCATAAGTTTGAATCTTCAACATTAATGGCAGAGGGCAACGGCCAAATGGATGTTTTGGATGTGTCACAGATGTAAGGTGTTTTTCATTAACTGTGATAAATTGCTGTTTGTGAGCATGCTTGGAATACTACTAATGTTGTGTTTTGTTCAGTTGCTAACAGTTTTCATTTGACTTCTGTAGATGAATCCTGCCTGAGAATTATCTGTTAGCTAGTTAGCTTACATTACAGTAAACCTTGGCTTGTGTCCAAGTTTCCTACAACCTAGTTAACACTGTAGTGACCTGTAGCACTGTAGCAACCTATTTTAATTCCTACTGCATGGTCAGCAGTATATCTGGCATCATTTTGGAACAACTGTACCTGCAACAATACAGAGCCATGCAGAACAGCTACATGTGGAGGCTCTTGGGATGTGCTGTGTGAGGTAGGATACACTTTAATATGTAAATAAATTTTTGTTGTTAGTGTGACAATGTGTGTATGTGTTATTTGTGTCATTCAGTGCTGGGCTGTAGGGTAATAGTGCAAGAGTTACTGTCTATCACCAAGTGGAAATACATGGGGAGAAGTGACCTGCCTGCTATCCCTGCCCTATCCCTGCAGTAGCAGTGCATGGCAGTTCTCCCTAGCTACCTGTTCAATAAAAGAGCATTTACCTTTCAAGCACAATGTTTCCTGTGTCGTCATCATCTTCTTTGCTGACCCCACAGTTTTCATGAAAACATATACATAAATAGGTTTATATAAATTTTGTGCAGGGCCTGGAGTAGACCTACATTATCCTGCATTATGTCCTGATTTATTATTTATTATATAATTTATGAGACAATCCATTACTGTTGTTTTTTTATTCCCTGCAAATGTATTCTAGCTAAGCAGTACAATTTTGTCTCTGGAGTTTTTTTTTTTTTTTTTTTTGGAGGTGTGGTTTTGAGGATGACTTAAACATTGGTTATAAATATTTTTAATGTCTTTAGAAAATCTGCTCCAAAGGGTTATGTCCTGCTGCCAAAGGTATTGTATTGTATTTTGGATCATTTTTAAGCATCCTGTACTCTTGTTTCATATGTGTTGATTCATTTGAAAAAGATTGTCATTTGCTGTTGATTTGCTGTGTATGTTATACAGTCTCTTAATATTTTTATTAGCATCTATGTTTTGATTATTTGTACTGAAATTGTTTGAATGCTCTATTACCATCTTTCTTTTGTTTAAGAACAGTCTACTGGCATGAGTACCACTGTGTCCCTTGACAATGCAACATTTATTCGCCCCTCCAACTTTTACATCAGTGGATTGTACAACATGCCACATGCAAAGTATTACTATATGTTTTTATGCTTTATCTACGCTGTAACTGTTTTAGGGAATTCTTTTATTATGGGTACTATATACCTGGCACGGACTCTGCATACAGCCAAGTATATAGCTGTGTTCAACCTGGCATTTTCTGATCTATGTGGAAGCTCTGCTCTAATTCCAAAGTATGCAGAAATGTTTCTGCTTGAGAACCAGTATATACCTTATGAAAACTGTCTGGCAAGTATGTTTTTTGTTTTTCTTTTTATGACCATGCAGTCATATACTCTACTTGCTTTGTGTTTTGACAGAGTAATTGCTATATGTTTTCCTCTAAGGTATCATGCTATTGTCACTAAAACCACAATGACTCTGATCATTGGTGTTATGTGGGTTATCGCTGTGTGTATCATCACTAGTATGGCAGCTCTGCTTACTAGATTGTCCATCTGTAAAACTACCACAATTAGCAGCTATTTCTGTGATCATGGTCCCATCTACAGAATAGCCTGTAATGATTATTCTCCTAATTACATGATGGCCAATGTCTATACTGCTCTTGTGCTTTGCATTCCATTGATACTAATAGCTTTCTCATATGTTTGTATTGGTGTTGCATTGCTTAAGATTTCACATGGTGCTGAGAGAATTAAAGCTATGAAAACCTGCACTTCCCACCTCATATTAGTGGCAATGTTCTACCTACCAATCTTTAGCATTTATATGGTTGCTATCACAACATACCTACATCCAAATACTAGAATAATCAACTCAGTCCTAGCACAAACAATTCCACCCATGTTAAACCCCATCATATATACTCTGAAGACAGAGGAGGTATTGCAGTCTATTAAAATACTCTATAAACGTGTCAAGGTGAACTTTGCAATAGACAATCCTGTGCAAAGCATTCTAAAGAGTTAAAACAATATAATAACTACAGCTTGGCCTATTGGCATGAGCTGAAAATGTCAAATGCCTTCTGTCTGGGAAATAAAGTAATTTAATAATATTTTTTTATTATTAATAAGACAGATTCATGATTGTAGTTTAATATACTGTATGTACTATAAGTTAATGACTGTATACATTTGTATATGAACATTTATTGTTTTAGCTTTTAGGTAGATATTTGAACAAGTAAGTGAAAAAATGCCTGGATACTTAATTAATTCATAAACTGTTTCTTCTTTAGTTTTAATTTCTGTAGATATCATTTTGGCCTATACCTACAACTAAAACATAGGAGTTTCCATTTCAAGAAACACATCAGAAATAATATATTATTTAAAAAATGACTGTATTAATTGTGTAAAAGAACCACATTTTTCTCTTTAAAAGAATCATTAAAAGACTACACATTCCCCTTAATTAGGCCTAATTCTCATGTCTCCTTTAAATAATTCCAAAAATGTCTTGTTTTTAACCCACATTTTAACACCAGATCACTACTACTCAGAAAATTTTTAAGAAAATTTTCTCAATGCATTATCACAGTCCCTGACAGTGTCCCCAGCAGAAAACAGCCAGCAATATAATAAATAGACAATACAAAGACACCTTTGTCTGCATAAGTACCCACAAACGTGTAAAGTGTATTTCTATTCATGTGTTCTTTTTAAATAGGTCTTCAATACAGGATTGTGACATAAGCCAAATAAAAGAATATACATTTTAAGTTTGTTATATCATGTTGTGTTTATATATATATTATATACAGCTTTGAAACATCATGTTATTAACAGAGAAGAGTTGATTAAACAGCAGGGAGTTAAGAACAAAGATTGGTAGCTGTGCTAAAACATACATGTGTATAAAAAATACATTGTAGGTTATTATTATATTTTTATTAATTATTTGCACAAGAAGGTACAGTATATACAAAAAAGACCATAATAAAGGTAATTAGGAGATTATTACACATAAATTTAAAAAAAGTACAGATACATGAGTAGATGATTTTTAACCTGTTTTTTGAAGCTGCTAAGACTGATACAGTTTTTAAATGAGGTTATAGGCAGTTCCAAATTGTGCCCTTGATGAGAAAATGTAACCTGTCCAAGTGATGTCCTAAAGAAAGCTATGTGAAGGTTATTAGAAGATCTTGTGGCGTAATGATAAACTTTAAAGTTGAACTGAAGACTGTTTTAAAGCAGTCAGGCAGAATACTGTATATAAAAGAAAAAATAAACTAGCATATTTGAAACTGGTATTTTTTGGTATTTGAGGATTTTGGGTAAGTGGGCAAGAGTTTGCATGATGATTAGTGAAAGTTACCTTTCTAATAAATGACATTTGAAGAAAATGTAACACTTCATGTTACTTTTGAAAGTACTGGCCCAAATAATATTACAGTAAGAGAGGTAAGGATAAATTAATTTATCAACAAGTTAAGAAGTATTTTTGTAGCAGTATGTATTTCATTCTTCTAATGACACCAATATTTTTGCAATTTTATTAAAATTATATAAATATGTTCCTCTCAGCACAGTTTATCATCAGTGAGTATACAAGAAATATAGTACAGTGGACATGAATTAATATGTGACTAAACCAGCTGGAGGAAGAGTATCAATGCCTTTTTTATTTTTAGGGCTGAAAAGCATGTATGAACCTTTTTAATGTTGAGGGATAATTTATTAGCTTTAAATCAGTGATTAATTTATGGCCATCAGATATGAACATATTGGTGTTATGAGCAAACAAAATAAAGAATGCATTCTTTGCTGCCAAGTAAAATCACTAACAAAATTTCAAAATAAAAGGGGTCCTAATATTGACCCTTGTTTAATTCTTGTTCTTTAAACAGGAGCATCCAAATACTAGATTATTCAGTTCAGTCCTAGCACAAACAATCCCACCTATGTTAAACTACATAACAAATATTATAAAGACAGAAGATACTTTGCAGTCTATTAAAATACTCTACACTCTACACTCTATTTGCAATGGATGAGCCAGTGAAAAGCATTATTCCAAATGCACGTTCAGTATCAAAGTACGTGGGTAATATATAGCCCATGCCATAGCCTTGGGGTAGGACTAGTTCTTTCTGCATTAATGTTTGCCCGATAAATGTTAATTGCTTGGCCTCCACAGTGAAACAGTGAATAAACTTCTTAAACAGTAGAACATGATTGAATACATTTACCTGTATTATTTTGGCCTGTACATGCATTCACCAGAAATTCATTCAGAAGAATCCCATGATTTTAAGGGGGTTGAATGAAGTAGGATCAAGATTATCAAATGTAATTTCTCACCGACAATATGTTTCTCTTCTTTAATGCTTTTAAATCTGCCTCCACAGTAATTATGATGTCCACATTATCCATAATGTAGTGGATAAGCATATGGAATTGCAACATTCTGTGTTTCTGAATGAGTGCACAAGCACTTTCAATGCAAAATTCAGATTTGTATACACTAATTATTAATTGTTATCAGAGTAACAATAAAAACCCTGTTTTAAAATACTGTTGGAAGTGTATTCCTATTCACATGCACATTTCCAATCAAAAAGGTATTCTGTGATAACAAATATGATTCTATGAGATAAAAAGAGACTGAAATTTGCACATTTATATTTTTTTAGTTATGAGAACTCACTGGGCTTCACTGAAAGCCTAGAAGGCCCTAATGATATGCCAATATAATTTAATGAATATAACATTTTGGAGGATTGTTTACACTCCCAGTCTCATGATGGAAATATCTGATTTTTGTTGACATTCAGGGTTCACTTTAAAGTGATAAAATATCTCACACTACTTGTGATTTATCATTATTGATGAACTCCTGGCAAAATGATTCCTGTGAGCTTTGACTTAATGGTCTTGAATCAGATTTTGTCGGAAACTGCATCCCATATTGTGTGGCTACGGTGGCTTTTTTCACATTAGACATTATTTAAAGCAATCACATATAAGTTAAATCTGAGTCCATGGTCTTAGCCCGGAAAAGGATGGCATGCCCACTACAGGTTAGGGGAAAGGACTTGCCCCAGGTGGAGGAGTTTAAGTATTTTGGGGTCTTTTTCACGAGTGATGGGAAGAGGGATCGTGAAATCGGCCACAGGTTGGGACATGCAGCAGCAGTAATGCAGTCACTGCACCGGACTGTAGTGGTGAAGAGGGAGCTGAGCCACAAGGCAAAGCTCTCTGTTTACCGGTCGGTCTACATCCTGACCCTTACCTATGGTCGTGAGCTGTGGGTAATTACCCAAAGAATGAGATCGTGAACACAAGTGGCGGAAATGAGCTTTCTTCACAGGGTGGCAGGCTACACTCTATTTGATAGGGTGAGGAGCTCAGCCATCCAGGAGGAGCTCAGAGTAGAGCTGCTACTCCTCTGCCTTGAGAGGAGCCAGCGGAGGTGGTTCAGACATCTGATTCGGATGTCCCCTGGACACCTCCCTGTGGGGGTGTACCAGGCACGGCCTCCCGGGATAAGGCCCCGGGGTCATCCTAGGACCCGCTGGAGGAATTACATCTCCAAGTTGGCCTGGGAGCGGCTTGGAGTCCCTGAGAATGAGCTAGAGGAAGTTGCAGGGGACAGGGTCATCTGGGATTCTCTGCTCTCCCAACTGCTACCACAACCCTATCTGGATTAAGCGGTCAATGACGATGATGATATAAGTTACATTTTTACAAAAAAAACTGTATGCATTATGATTTTTTTGTTCTTCTATCCACACTGAAACAAAAGATTACGGAAAATGAAAAACAAGAAAAATATTCATTGATCTACACTTCCTGCAAATATCCTGGCAGCGTTCAACATTCAGTTGAGGCCTGACTGGGTGCCTTTCTTACTCTTAAAACTGCTGAAGTAGTTAAATTGCAGACACAGCTAAAATGAACATAACCCATGACCCCCAATCTAATTCTATTTTTCATGCCATTTATGAGAGAATCCATCACTGCATTTTTAATCACTGCAGATGAATTCCAGTCAATTCTCCAATCCAATCCAATTCCAATCCATTGTCTATGGAGGATTGTGGGTGTTTCTGGAGGTGTGCTTTTGAGGATGATGAATACATAGGTCAGTTATAAATGTGCTTGATCTCACTGGAAATTCTACTCTAGATGGTTTTGTTCTGCTGCAAAAGGTACTGCATTGTTTTTTTTGTTTTGTTTTGTTTTGTTTTTACATCCTGCAGTCATTTCACATATATTGATTCGTTTTATAGAGAGTATTATTATTTTTGTGTATTTGTCTTTTTAATGTTATACATTCTCATAATATTTTTTATTTGTATAGATATTTGCATGAGTTGTAGTGTGATAACTCTTTGAAGGTCCTACATCTGTTCTTATTTACATTATATTTAAGACCAATCTCTTGACATGACCTCCATGGTGTTCATTGAAAATACAACATTTATTCACCCCCCAACATTTTACATCAATGGATTGTACAACATGCAACATGCAAAGTATTACTATGCATTTTTATGTTTTGTGTACGCTGTGACTGTTTTAGGGAATTCTTTTATAATGGGCACTATATTTCTGGCACGTACTCTGCATACAGCAAAGTATATAGCTGTCTTTAACTTGGCCTTTTCTGATCTGTGTGGAAGCTCTGCTCTTATTCCAAAGTATGCATACATGTTTCTGCTTGAGAACCAGTACATAGCTTATGAAGACTGTCTGGCAAGCATGTTTTTTGTTTTTCTTTTTATGATCATGCAGTCTTTTACTCTGCTTGCTTTGGCCTTTGACAGAGTAATTGCTATATGTTTTCCTCTGAGGTATCATGAGATTGTCACTAAAACCACAATGACTCTCATCATTGTTGTTATGTGGGTCATCTCTGCAACAATTATTGCTGTTTCTGTAGCTCTGATTACCAGACTGTCGTTCTGTAGATCTACAACTGTTGGCAGCTATTTCTGTGATCATGGTCCCATCTACAGATTAGCCTGCAATGATTATTCTCCTAATTATATGATGGGCAGTATCTATACTGCTTTTGTGCTTTGCATTCCATTCATACTGATAGCTTTCTCATATGTTTGTATTGGTGTTGCACTGCTTAAGATCTCACATGGTGCTGAGAGAATTAAAGCTATGAAAACCTGCACTTCCCATCTCATCTTAGTGGCAATGTATTATCTACCAATCTTTAGCATTTATATGGTTGCTATTTCAACATACCTACATCCCAATACTAGAATAATCAACTCCGCTCTGGCACAAGCAATTCCACCCATGTTAAACCCCATTATATACACTCTGAAGACAGAGGAGGTATTGCAGTCTATTAAAATACTCTATAAACGTGTCAAGGTAAACTTTGCAATGGACTAGCCCATGAAAAGCATTATGAAGAATTAAAATGATGCAAGAATTGCAGTTTGACAAATTGCCATAAATCAGAGAATTGTTTGCATATTTTTATATTTACTTATTTGCTGTACAGTTTTAGCTTCTTTCACTGCAGGACAGATATATTACTGATGCAGCATCTTCATTGCAATGGTGGCCTTTGTATCTAAGAGAAAATCAGTGATAATTTAATAATTATAGTTTTGATAATGATATTTACTTTGTCTTGTGGATATGAGTTCATCTCTGACATTTTATATAACTGATGCCACTCCACCTACTGTAAAGCTTCATAAATCCTGTATCATCCAAATTTAGCAACTGTTTCTAACACATGAAAAACTGAATCTGAAAGATGAAGCTGAGTATTACTTGTTATTTATTTATTTAGTTTAGTTTACATGATGTGCTGGACTTTGATTTATATGATCTGTGGCACTTCCAAATTTTCTTTTTTCTCTGTTGTCCTCTGCTATTAGAAATGTAAAAGTTATGTCCACACAGAAAGGTAAGAGGGTGCAATAATCCAACCGCTGGGTGAAGAAAACAACTCAGTGACTGGTTAACACCATTAATCCAAATATTAGGTATTGCAATGAGGGAGATTGGAACAATGTTTTGTGGACAGATGAGACCAAAGTAGATCTTTTTTGTTTAAATGAGAAGTGTGATGTTTGAAGAGAGGAAAACACTGCATTCCAGCATAAAAACTTTATCAAATCTGTGAAACACAGTGGTGGTAGTACCTGGTTTAGGCCTGTATTGCTGTACCTGTGCAAGAACAACTTGCCATCATTGATGGAACAATAAAGTCTGAATGATACAGCAAATTCTGAAGGAAAATGTCAGGACATCTGTCTGTGAGCTAAAACTCACAAGAACATGGGTCATGCAGGGACATAGTGATCCTAAGCACAAAAACCAACAAACATAACAGAGTTAAAGCTGTTTTGCATGGAGTAATGGACATTATTTTCAATAATTGCTGCACAAGATGGTCACACCAAATACTGAAAGCAAAGGTTCACATACTTGTGCCACTCACAGAGTTGTAATACTGGATAATTTTCCACAATAAATAAACAAGCCTAATATTTTTGTCCTATTTGTTTAATTCAGTTCTCTTCATCTGCTATTAGGACTTATGTGAATTTCAAAATCAAATTTATGCAGAAACATAGAAAATTCTGGAGGGTTCACAAACCTTCAAGCACCACTGTAAACTGACTCATCTAGCTTTTTTACAAGAAAGTGAGCAGCAGCAAGCAGTAAACTAGGCAGCAATAAGTAACTAGCTCTAGCCTTTATCCTAGCATACACTCCACCTCTCTTGTCTCACCTCTGCCTCAGCTGTTGTCCCATCATCTTGTTCTAGGACCTCAACAGCAGTGGCATTAGCCCTTGCTGGTGTAAGTATAAGCATGACAGGCAGTCTAGATCAAAGAAGTTCATGCTGAACTTTCCAGGATTCCAGTAATGATTGCCTAGTGTATGTTACAATAGCTAAAAATCCCTGTACATGTAGAAATAAAATCAAAGTAAAAAGTGACAGTCACGGAAGCAGTGTACAGACATGACTGCCATGGGACATGTCATTTTGTAGAAGTGAAACATGATACTGCCTTTATTTTTGGATATACTACAAAAGCGTCTGAGTGACACATGAATAAAATTAGAGAATAAAATTAGAGAATAAAAGCCCATGAAATATTGGCAATCAAAAAGGCATGAAATATGATGATCCTATGACCTTTTGGTTTTGAGCTCAATTCTATCAGAATCTGCATCTCCACACTGTATGTGTCAGAATAAAGGCTGCAGCGGCCTTTAAAATCACACAAATACATTTTTACATTGCTTTTTTTTTTTTTTTTACAAAGAGATTGGTTTTTGATGACACAAAGCATTCAGTGTGGCTAAATGTGGATGACTTGGCAGGCAGGGTTTAATTAAAACATTCATTTCAGACCTGACTTAGTGCCTTTCTTACTTCTGAAGTACTTAAATTGCAGACACAGTTATACAAAAACATGTTACACAATCATTCTGTCCTGATTTATTTTAGGCGAGAATGTATTAGAATCTAGCATACAACTTTGTCTATAGAGATTTGTGTTTTGTCGGAGGCTGCTTTTGAGGATGATGTAAGCATAGGCCAGTTATAAATGTGTTATAATAATGTGTTTAATAAATGTAAATGCTCTACAAGTTTTTGCCCTGCTGCAAATGGTATTGTATCAGTTTTTAACATCCTGTATTTTTCGTTCATGTGTTTAGTTTCACAGGGATTAAAATTTGCAATTTATTTATTATTTATATTACTCATTTTTATTTGCATTTATATTTTAAAGATTTATAGCATGGTAACTGTTCGAAGGGTCTGTGACCATTCTTTCTTACATTTTATTTAAGACCAGTCTTCTCCTGATATGACGTCCATGGTGTCCCTTGACAATGTAACATTCATTCGCCCCCTACATTTTATATCAGTGGATAGTACAACATGCCTCATGCAAAATATTATTATATGTTTTTGTACTTTGTGTATGCTGTGACTGTTTTAGGGAATTCTTTAATAATGGGTGCAATATATCTGGCACAAACTCTGCATACAGCAAAGTATATAGCTGTCTTTAACTTGGCCTTGTCTGATTTGTGCGGAAGCTCTGCTTTTATTCCAAAGTATGCGGATATGTTACTGCGTGAGAACCAGTACATAGCTTATGAAGATTGTTTGACAAGCTTTTATATTGTTTTTCTTTTCATAATAATGCAGTCCTTTACTTTCATATCCCATTATATATACTCTAAAGTCAGAGGAAGTGTTGCAGTCTATTAAAGTACTCTATAAACAAATCAAGGTGAATTTTGCAATGGAAGATCCTGTGAAAATTGTTGTGAAGAATTAAAATTGGCATAATAAAAAGACCTCTTCACTGTATATTTTTACAGAGCTGAAAGCCTCAAAGGCATTTGTTTTGGCTAGCTGGTTTTGTAATGACTTTTTTATTGTTAACAGAATATCCTCATTGCTGTTTATAGTTTGATGTATTGTAAACTAATAGATCTGCATGAAGTCAGAACATTTATTTTTTTTAGCTTTCAGGTAGATATTTGAATAAAAAATTAATCAAATGTCTATAAAGGTACTGGTGTATAAAATATGATTCAATCCTGTGGCAGTACTTAAGGTTTCAGTTTCTGCTGACATTACAGGGGCAGTTGATAATTCAAGAAACATAGGATACGATATAAAGATAAAGTTTAAAGGGTAACACTTTATTTGAAGGCTACCTACATAAGGGCTTCATGATGCATTCATAAGTGCTGAATAATGCGTTTATGAAGCATTACTTGAACATTTATTAAGTGCTTATGTCGGTTCTCGCAACCTGACATAAGATGTTTTATGAAATAAATGACATTGCACTGACATAATATGAATAAACCTTGAACATATTTACAGCATTAAACATATTTAAAACACTATACATAACTATTTATGTCAGCATTCTCAAGATGACATTGTATTAATATCAGGTGAAATATGCCTGGAAACCACCCCCTCTTCCCTCCATGGCATAGATAAGATGATTGATGCAATTATGTATAGTGTTTAAATATGTTTAGTGCTGTAAATATGTTCAACATTTATTCATATTATGTCAGTACAATGTCATTTATTTCATAAAACATCTTATGTCAGGTTGCGAGAACCGACATAAGCACTTAATAAATGTTCAAGTAGTGCTTCATAAACACATTATTCAGTGCTTATGAATGTGTTATGAAGCCCTTATGTATGGAGCCTTCAAATAAAGTGTTACCATTTAAGGCTAAGTTTTGCAGGTGGTGTTTTTTTTTTTAAATTACCTCTCAAGTCTAAATCTTGATTAAGCATTTAATTATGTATGTTTAATTTAGATTTAGATTTTTGCCTTCCGCCCGAAGACTGCTGGGATAGGCTCCAGCACCCCCCCGCGACCCTGACGGAGAAGCGGCTTTGAAAATGGATGGATGGATGGATAATTTAGATTTCATGGTTTGACCCTTAAAGAAAATATTTTCTTCTACTTATAGATGGGCTTTTATACAAAAAAAGTGAACCAGATGGTTATATTGTGCTTTGTTCATATTGAGCACAAAGCTCTGTCTGAATTCATTTGCATGGTAGAACTTTAGTTAAGAAGATTAAAAAAAAACTAATTAACTAAAGTCCTTTTGGGATATACAGCCTAGAATGATCAGACAGAAAAAAACCTGACATGCTGCTTGACTGTTCCGATATGAAAACATGCTAACTCTGTTTTCACCTTAGGCCACTCTGAAGCATATGGATCATTACCATATTGTTTAATCTTTTACTTTATCCATTAAATATATATGTTTATATATAAATGTTTGTTATTCCATTATGAAGTATCATGACACATACTTCGTTGTTAATATGCTGTAAAAATGTTAACCTGTCACGGTTGTCCCCTCCCAGTCCTGTCCTTGTGCTCCTTTGTTTTGGTTTCAGTCCTGCCCCCTGTTTGGTTACTCCGCCCCGATTGTATTCACCTGTCCATCATTGTTCCGTGTATTTAAACCCTGTGTTTGCCCCTTGTGTTCGCGAGTCTTTGTATCATTGTATTGGTCTTTGTTTGATGTCTGTTTGCTGGTTACTCTGGTTTTTTGTCATGTCTGTCCGCATCGGCTATATGAACCTGGACTGTTTTGACCACGACCCTGGATTTGCACTTAATAAATCTCGCTTATCTCAGCGTGTGTGTCCGCCTCCTCGCTCCCCCTTACAGAAAGACTCGCCAGCACAGGACGCAGCAAGTAAGCGAGAATCCGGCATGTGGTTGTTCCGTTGGGACGAAACTCCGGCTGTTTCAAAGCAGCCCGAGTTCGACGTGTCCCAACGCCACCAAGTCGGAGACAGCAAATCCCCTGGCGCTGAGGGAACACGAGGGTCTCATCGGTCCCGCAAGAAAGCGAAGGACCTTCCCGCCTTGTGTCCGGGCGACGAGAGCTCAGGTAAACACCTTGGGTCTGCCCGTCTTGAGCGCCACTGCAGGGAGGAGCGACCTGCAGTGCAAGACGGGGTCAGACGGATGGAGCAGTCAGATAACCCGTGCCATGGTACTCGGCTTGCTTTCAAGCGCCACTGCGAGCTGCCAATTGCTCGAGTGAGCCTTGGGAGCAGCCGAGTGGGTCCTGTGTCTGTCTGTTCCTCCAGGTTGGAGCAGAGGTCCCCAGCCTGAAAGCCTGATCCCGTGGCCGCACCCCAAGGCACTTCTGATCCCGCGCCTCCGGACCCGTCACCAGTCGCCGCGCCTCCGGACCCGCCGCCTGCCCCCGTGGACGTCGTAGCAGGCCCGCCTGCCCCCGTGGACGTCGTAGCAGGCCTGCCTGCCCCTGTGGACATTACATCCCCTTTGTTCCCGCCCATCCCGCCCTCGCCTGTGTCTGTTCCCCATGGGCCTTCTGTTTCTGTCTCTGTTCCCTGTGGTCCTTCTGTGCCTCCTGTGTCTGTTTCTGTTCCTTCGTTTCTGCCCTGTTCGGTCCCTGGTTTTGTCCTGTTCCCTACTGTCGTGTCGGTGTCAGTTCCCTTTCCTGTTGTGGTTCCCATTCCTGTGTCTCCTTTTGTTTCTGTTCCTGTTTCTATTTCTGTACCCGTTTCCGTTCCTGTGTCTGTCTTGGTGCCTGTTCCCCTGTCTTTTGCGTGGTCTGTCATTCGTTCTTGTTTTCCTTGTCCTGTGTCTCCGGTCGTCTCTCGGTCGGCGTCATTTTGTGTTGTGCCTCCTCGTCCACCCTCCGTTTTTTTGTCCTCGTTCTGTTTGGTCTGTTCCTGTGTCTGGTGTTGTCTCCGGTTTCTGTTCCCATGTCTTCTTCAGTTCCTGTTGCCCGTTCTTGTTCTGTGTCTGTTTCTGTGCCCGTTTCTGCCTCTCGTTGTTCTGCCTCTGTGCCCGTTTCTACCTCTCGTTGTTCTGCTTCTGCTCTGACTTCGGTGTCTCTGCCTGTCCTTGTCTAGTTTGGTTTTGTCCTTTTCTGGGTTTTGCTTTCTTGTTGGTTTGTTTTCGCGCTTTCGGTTCTGTGTGGCACGCCTCAGTGTGCGTGCCTTTGGGGGGGGGGGGGGGGGGGGGGTACTGTCACGGTTGGTCCCTCCCAGTCCTGTCCATGTGCTCCTTTGTTTTGGTTTCAGTCCTGCCTCCTGTTTGGTTACTCCGCCCTGATTGTATTCACCTGTCCCTCATTGTTCCGTGTATTTAAACCCTGTGTTTGCACCTTGTGTTTGCGAGTCTTTATATCATTGTATTGGTCTTTGTTTGATGTCTGTTTGCTGGTTACTCTGGTTTTTTGTCATGTCTGTCCCCCGTTCTGTCCGCATCGGCTATATGAACCTGGACTGTTTTGACCACAACCCTGGATTTGCACTAAATCTCGCTTATCTCAGCGTGTGCGTCTGCCTCCTCGCTCCCCCTTACATAACCTAAAAAAGCATAGTAACAAGCAGTTAAACTATTTTTATTCAACTCAAAAAAATAACATTGAAAGAATCTTTCAGTCAAAGTATTTATTCAGGTTGAATAAAACTTGCCAGTTTACCTGTTACCACGTGAAGTAATTTTTTGGGGTTGACCTGATGAGCCATGTTTTCAGTGTATTTTCTGTGTCTTAGTGATTTGTTAAATGTTAGTGGCTGCTACTATATTAGTCAATGTTTATTATATTATAGTAACTTTAGTTTTTATAAAACTTAATGCATGTTACTATATTAGTTAATTTGTCCATTCATTCTCTAAATGTACTTTATCCAATGCTAACTACTGCTGGAACAGCAAATTCCTCCTTATGTTTCTTTATTAATAAAGAAGCATAACATGTTATTTGCTACTGATGATTACTCTATTTGTTCAATATTTGTTCACTCATAGTTACAAGGTTACGGAACTAAATTTTAAAGTGTTACCCACTAATTTCATTCAAACAAATCTTTTCTTCCACCATACACTGAAGACAGGTGGAATATCACCCCTCAGGGATGTGATGGGACATGTACAAACAGAATTTGAACAAAGCAGTGATTTGTAAATCCACTTTGACCTGCCTTTCAGTGAAAGCAGTACAAAGGCAAGATACCAATGAGTGCAGTTGTAATGGTATAGTCCTCTTTTGCATGTTATTTTGTGTGATACTATTCGCGTTGGGATAAAATTGCAGTGGGAAATCTGAGCCATTTACAATGTATCTTTTGTTTATTATCACTATAGCAATATATCAAATAAAATATACTTAAAATACAAAACACTGAAATATAATGGTTGATACATTTTAGTGTTACCCACATCATTCAAACAAATCCCTTCTTCCACCGTACGTGGAATATCACCCCTCAGGCCTGTTATGGGACATGTACAAACACAATTTGAGCAATGCAAATAAAAACAAAGCAGTGATTTGTAAATCCACTTTGACCTGCATTTCAGTGAAAGCAGTACAAAGGCAAGATACCAATGGGTGCAGTTGTGATGATACATGCATCCTTTGCATGTTATTTTGTGTGATAATATTTGAGTTTGGATAATAACAAAGTGGGAAATCTGAGCCATTTACAATTCATCTTTTGTCTGTTATCAGTAAAGCAACATATCAAATAAAATATCACAAAAATTCAAAACACTGAAATATATTGGTTAAAACATTTTGAAATTTAGTTTTAAATTAAACATTCAGAAAAGTAACCACATCTCATGTTGTGGGTGTTGGGGTGAAGGCTACAGTGGCTTTTTCTCATTGAAAATAAAACCTTTAGTTACAAGTGCTCAAAAATAACTTACTTTTTTACAAAATCAGTCACTCTCAGTTTGGACCTTCTCTTCCCATTGCCTCCATTTATACTGAATGGGTGCCTGTCTTACTTTGAACAGAACCAGAGTGGTTACACTGCAGACACAGCAATAATAACCCAAACCCATAATCATTGTGTCCTGATATATTGTTTATTACACTAATTTATGAGAGAATGTATAAGAAAGCCTTGTGTGTTGAGATTGTTGAGGTTTTTTTTTTTTTTTTAGAAGCGTGCTTTTCTCAGGATGACGTAAACATAGGTCAATTATAAATGTGCATGATCACCACTGAAATTCTACTCCAGTTCTTGTCCTAGTGCAGAAGGCATTGCCTCAATTTTACATCCTTGTACTCTTGTTTCAAATGTGTTGATTCGTTTTATGAATATTGTCTTTTTCTATTTACTATTATATATTATTCTGTCTCCTAATCCTTTTTATATAAATACATTTTGATACGTCTTAGTGTGAGGAACTGTTTGAAGTGTCTAGAATTGTTCTTCATTACATTTTATTTAAGACTTCTTTTTCTCCTCATATGACATCCATGGTGTTCAATGAAAATGCCACACTCATTCGCCCCCCTACATTTTACATCAGTGGATTGTACAACATGCCACATGCAAAATATTATTATATGTTTTTGTGTTTTGTGTATGCTGTGACTGTTTTAGGGAATTCTTTAATAATGGTTACTATATATATGGCACACACTCTGCATACAGCAAAATATATAGCTGTCTTTAACTTGGCCTTGTCTGATTTGTGTGGAAGCTCTGCTCTTATTCCAAAGTATGCAGCGATGTTATTGTATGAGAACCAGTACATATCTTATGTAGACTGTCTGGCAAGCATGTTTTTTGTTTTTCTTTTCATAATAATGCAGTCCTTTACTCTGCTTGCTTTGGCCTTTGACAGAGTAATTGCTATATGTTTTCCTCTGAGGTATCATGCTATTGTCACTAAAACCACAATGACTCTGATCCTTGGTGTTATGTGGATCATCTCAGCAGCTATTATTGGTGTTTCTGTATCTCTGATTACCAGTCTGTCCTTCTGTATGTCTACTGTAGTTGGCAGCTATTTCTGTGATCATGGTCCCATCTACAGACTAGCCTGCAATGATAATTTTCCTAGTTACATTATGGGCAAAGTCTATACTGCTGTTGTGATTTGCCTTCCATTGATACTGATAGCTCTCTCATATGTTTGTATTGGCGTTGCATTGCTTAAGATCTCACATGGTGCTGAACGAATGAAAGCTGTGAAAACCTGCACTTCCCACCTCATGTTAGTGGCAATGTATTATCTACCAATCTGTTGTGTTTATATTACTGCTATTGTTACAACATACATACATCCAAATACAAGAATAATCAACTCCGCTCTGGCACAAACAATTCCACCAATGTTAAACCCCATTATATATACTCTGAAGACAGAGGAGGTATTGCAGTCTGTTAAGGTACTCTACAACCGAATCAAGTTGAACTTTGCAACAGAAGAATTCATGAAAATTGTTATGAAGAATTAAAATGGTATAATAACTCTAGTTTAGCCTATTGGTGTAAAAAAGAGAATCTTCAACTATATTTTTTACTGAGCTGAAAAGCTCAAATGCATTTGACGCCTTTCTACTGGCTGGTTTTGTAAATTATTTTTAATTAATAATAAAACATGCTGATTGTAGTTTGCAGTTTAATGTACTATAAACAAATGGATCTGTTTTGAGGTTAGAACATTTATATTGTTTAGCTTTCAGGAATAATTTACAATAAAGTCTTTCATTTGAATAAATGTCTATTAATATAGTATTGTATAAAATATGTTGTAACCCTGTGGCTGTTCTTAAGGTTTAAATATTTAATGATATAGTCACCTATAAAAACTGGAATTACTGCATAAACCTAATCATGTTATCGAAAGTTATTAATGGTGTTCTACAACTGTTTTAGCTTATGAAGTGTTATTAGGTAGCTTGGTGGTTATTCTTCCACAAAGAATATGGACTCCCATATTGTTGCTTGTTTTGTCTTCTCCAGCAGTCCCAAATTAATACAAGCAAGTCTTGAGTCTCAAGTCCTTATCTTCAAACCCTAAAATAGTCAATATGCATTCTTTAACTAATTTAAGGCCATTTCAATATTTAACACATAAAAAGTAAGTGTCCCAGCCACAATCAGACACCTCTCCACATTTCTTCCACTTTGGGTCTCAAATCCTTTTTCAAGTGATAATGCCTAAGTTAGAGTCATTAGTGTACAAGTTGAACTCAAGTTTCAAGTCTTTAGATTTTGTTGAGATGAGTCTCAAATCATATACCCTTGTTTATAATGATTTGTTAGACAACAGAGGAATTGGTTTTACTCTTCATATGCATATTTCTGTTTCTTGTGCATAAGGTCTACTGATTTTTTTTCTCCACAGTTATTTCCCAAACTGCTTGAATTTTAAATATTTGAAACTCAAATCTTTCAGATGTTCAAGAAATAATAATAATAACCCACCCCCAAACAGGAAATAAAGCTGCATGGCCAGCTATAGAGGGGCAAAACAGAAAACAAAAGACACAGAAACCCTTGGCATCCATGCAAAGTAAGATTATAGTTGTACCTTGGGATTTTCATGTATTTCTTAGCATAGCTAGGGAACCAACATAGCAGTTCCACATACTTTTTACATTGGTCACCACTACAGAAATCAGCAGTCAAGTAAAGGTTTTGTCAGGGTTTTTGAAGAAATATGTCCTATAATCACCTTTTAATAAAAATTTTGTAATAATCATTAACTTAGAAATTAGTAAAGACAGAGTTATAAACACTAAACTGAGACAGACAGGCCTATAATCATTTAACTGAGGCAAGCAGACAGGGAACGGAAACAGCAGGCCCAATAGTTCCATATATGGGATAATGTGAACTCTACACTAGACACAAGGCAGGGTACTGTAGTGAAAGGAGCCACTGTGGTAGGAAAAAAACACCTCGAAGGTCAGAAAGAGTGAGAAACTGCTTTTACAGTAGAGGTTAGCTGGGAATAGGAAGGCTACCTGATAAGGGTTGGTAAGAACCGGTCAAGAAAGTGTTATAAACAACGGACACAGGGAGGATATGGAGGCCTGATAAAACAAGGCAGAGAAAATTAATTTAAAAAACATATTTTGAGTTGGGTGATAAAAAAGGGTTCCTAAGAAAGGTAGAAAAAATAGTTCTATTGGTATCCAATGTGATTTCTGGATGTATCAAAAATAGGTGGAGCAATGATCTCACCCCCGGGAAGGGTGATAAGCTTGCTCATCTTTGGGTATAAGATGTAATGTGTTTGTTTTGTCTGCACATTGTGGTTTTCAGGTGCCATTTTGTCACATTGGAACTAATAAGGAGGGCCTTTTCTTCCCTTCGAATCGAACCTGCAGCTGAAGTTTGGTTTTTCATCTGACTTTGACTTTTTGCAAGATTGTCTCTTCACTTTTCTTTAACTTTTGCAAGAATGCGTTTTCAATCTTTTTTAATTCGCTACCCATTTTTTACATTAGAGAACAGATTAAATTAAAACTAAAACTTTGACTTAACTTTAATTAATTAGTAATGTTTTTCCACATTGTCGAGAAATGTGGAGTGGAGGATGGGGAGCTCTTTGGTCCCAACAGTTTATTAATGGAAGGTCAAAATCAGGTGCTGGCAAGGACAGAGGTCTCCCATGGCGCTGGGAATCCAACAACAGCTGGACTGCATACACAGGGGAGCCATCCATGTCCAAAGGTGCGGGAGGCGCTTCATTAACAACCTGTGAGGAGACAGACACTGGTTTAAGCAATGGAGCATGAAAAGTAGGCCAAATTGTATAAGAGGCTAGAAGCTCTAACCTGTGGGAAACAGGAGTAATTTGTCTTAACATTGTTGACAAAGTTTGAAAGGAGGTACATTACATACATACAGTAATTAGATTAGCTCTTTATAGTCTTACATGTGCTCCTCCCAGGTTTTGGCCCATGTGTTCATCTATTTGTCACCTGTCTCTGTGAACAACAGGGGTTGGAAACCCAAAACACACTGAAATGGAGTGATGCCTATAGATATGAAAATTAAAGAGTTCTGTGCATATGCCGTCAAAGTGTGATAGTACGTCCAATCATTGTAACCTACTGCAAGAAGACCTTAAAAACCTGCTGATCTCTTGATTTATTTTCCGACCTGTCCATTAGTTTGCGATAGACAAACTAGAGATTGGATTTAAGTTGATATTTAACTGAGACCAAAGGGCATTACATATGTAATAAATTGAGGATTCCGATCAGAAACAATGTCCAAACAACAGGTCAGAGTATTCTGCCTTCTAGGAGCAAGTGGGTGGGGTTCTGGAAAGGGTCCTGCCTACAGACTCCATAGTCTTACTGGGAGACTTCAATGCTCAGGCAACAGCCTGCCCAATCTGTCCACAATGAACACCAGGTTTCAACACAAGGATAAGTGTAAATGGTCAAGCTATATTCAGCAGGGGTGGAGAAACTCTGACTTCAAATGAGGATATTGTCAGTTGGTGGAAGGAGCACTTTGAGGAACTCCCTAAGAGACAGGCAGGACAAGAGGCTTCTGGCGTGTCAAGCTCCATTTCTCTGGTGGAGGTCACTGAGGTAGTTGGCAAGCTCCTCAGTGGCAAGGCACTGTGGGTGGATGAGATTTATCCGGAGATGCTAAAGGCTCTGGATATGGTGGGGCTGTTGTGGCTCTGCAATATTATGTGGTCCTCAGGAACAGTACCATTGGACTGGCAGACCAGGGTGGTGGTCCCTATTTTTCAGAAAAAAATAGAAAAAGTCAGAAAAGTGGATATGCTAATAATTTTTACACAAAAAGGTGAGAGAGAGAAAAAATGTCTAGACTTGTACTTATCAAAGGTCTGGGTCAAATGTCTGATCTAGAATCTGTTCCTGTCACTACCGTGACAAAAAATGAGTGAAGTACCAGATCAGCCCTGACCCGATTTTCACCTGAATATAATTTTTACCGAATTGATCAGCTCTAGCAAGAATCCAGTAACAATTAATTTTTTTTTTCAAATTGAAACACAGCATATATAAAACGTGCTACACTTAAACTATCTACTATTTACAACATATGCCATAAGTATTCAAATTCTTTCTTAAATCCAGTTAGCATATCTTAAGTGCTACACATCTTCTAAATTTTTTACAATGTGTGCCATAAAATTAATTCTTTCTTAAAACAAATCAGCATAGATTAAGTTCTACACTTCCAAACTATCTTGTCAGTTTTTGCAATGTTTGCCATAAGAATCACAATATTTCTGAATGCTTCTAAAATGTACATCTACTCCATTCTAAATGTGTACCATAATCATTATTCATTTTACAATGTAAAATATTTGACAGTGCAGCATACACTTGAGTGAAACACTTTCAAAACATTAGCATGGAGCCCTTGAGAAAGAGAATTATGTACAAAAGAGGTCAGCAATAAGACTGAAGTTCCCCTGAGTGGAAAAGCAGTAGCATATAGTAAACACAAGGCAACAGCATCCACCCAGTAAGAACCATCCCTACAACTCACTAAACAGCTTGGTTTTCAGTGCCTGAACTTTTTTTTTTGTTAGCGTCGAGTTCCAGAAAGAGTTTTTGGATCACCTCAAAAGTGTATCTGAATTTAAGAGGGTAACGCAGGTTCAGGGTATAAATCAGCCCAAGCAACATGGCAAAGGCAAGGGACACACTGCCCAAATCTTTTAGAACCACTGCCCCTTCTAATACCACACCAGTATCTGCAGGGAGGTCCATGGCTTCAGCTCCCTCAAATTTGGTCACATAGATCCCCAGAACAGTCTCATCAATCCCCTGTTCAGCTGCAGCAACATCAGTAGCCTACAGAGGAGAACAGGTAAAAGAAAAAAAACACACTTTTCTAAACTTCAGTGTACAAACGAACAATAAAGTTTACTTAAAAGTAAGTAAAATAACCAAATATATAATTACCTAAACATTTTAGGAATACAACTGTTTAATACAACAGTAACAGAGAACATTAAAAGAATCACTGGGTCTCCAGTGATGAAACTCAGAGTGACGGAATCTAAAGGTTTAAGGCTACTGTAGACATGTGTCAATAGATTACCATATAGATCGCTGTATGGATAATAAAAGTTGTTTTCATGATCCTCTTCGGAACCATGTCTTGCTCCAATAGAAATATGCGAGTCTACATTTACTAACTAGTTTATTTATGTGAAATGTAACTTTTGATATAAAAATTTACTGACCACATACCCGCAAATGAGATCATCCGGCTCTCCATTCAAGTAGAGACATAGGGCTCAGAGGGTACATTTTCTTTTAACCTTGATGTTGTCATTGTATAGATAGGAATAGTAATTTTGATATCACAGAATTATATATATATATATATATATATATATATATATATATATATATATATATATATATATATTTATATATAGTACAAACCAAAAGTTTGGACACACCTTCTCATTCAGAGAGTTTTCTTTATTTTCATGACTATGAAAATTGTAGATTCACACTGAAGGCATCAAAACTATGAATTAACACATGTGGAATTATATACTTAACAAAAAAGTGTGAAACAACTGAAAATATGTCTTATATTCTAGGTTCTTCAAAGTAGCTACCTTTTGCTTTGATTACTGCTCCGCACACTCAAGAGCTTCAAGAGGTAGTCACCTGAAATGGTTTTCACTTCACAGGTGTGCCCTGTCAGGTTTAATAAGTGGGATTTCTTGCCTTATAAATGGGGTTGGGAACATCAGTTGTGTTGTGCAGAAGTCAGGTGGATACACAGCTGATAGTCCTACTGAATAGACTGTTAGAATTTGTATTATGGCAAGAAAAAAGCAGCTATGTAAAGAAAAACGAGTGGCCATAATTACTTTAAGAAATTAAGGTCAGTCAGCAGAAAAATTGGGAAAACTTTGAAAGTGTCCCCAAGTGCAGTCGCAAAAACCATCAAGCGCTACAAAGAAACTGGCTCACATGAGGACCGCCCCAGGAAAGGAAGACCAAGAGTCATCTCTGCTGCGGAGGAGAAGTTCATCCGAGTCACCAGCCTCAGAAATCGCAGGTTAACAGCAGCTCAGATTAGAGACCAGGTCAATGCCACACAGAGTTCTAGCAGCAGACAAATCTCTAGAACAACTGTTAAAAGGGAGACTGTGTGCATCAGGCCTTCATGGTAAAATAGCTGCTAGGAAACCACTGCTAAGGACAGGCAACAAGCAGGAAAGACTTGTTTGGGCTAAAGAACACAAGGAATGGACACTAGACCAGTGGAAATCTGTGCTTTGGTCTGATGAGTCCAAACTCTGCACTCACCTTCAAACATTTAAAAGCACAGAAGTAAAAAAAAATATATATATATTTTGCAATGTGGTGAATAAACAAACAAACATTCCCTGACAACTGGATTCACTCACCTCTTTTGTCCCATCTTGTCTGCACATCCAACACACACTCACACACACCTTTCACCTCCATTGATTACACTTCATCTTTAACTTTAGGTAGTATAAAAATCAGGTATTACAATGTTCTTAGGTGTATTACAATGTATGTTTCCTGAGTGTGCAGTTGGGTCGTTCATCTGTAGGCCCTGACAATGAGTACGTGTCTCTCTGGCTAATGCTTGGGTGAAGGAGGTCATCTCAGATATGCAGGGTTGTTATAAATTCTTTTGCTAAAACCTTAAGGGGCAGTTCGGGCGGGAGCACAGAGAGTTGGGACTTGGAGAGATAAGCGGGAACTCTTTGTCTTGGGAGATGGGAGAAAGAGCGAACCCGAGTTCACACTCAAGTTTACTGGGGTGATGGGTGCCCTAAGGCTCTCAATAACCTAAAGAGTAGCTTTGTACTGAATTTCTGATGTGGATGTAATGTTCATGAACTCATTGTAAAACTCAGGATCCGTGAATTGCAGTCTAAAATTTCCAGACAAATCACACTGCCTCTGAATTTCACCCAAAAGGTCCATCAGGGAACTAGGCATACCATCCTGAAGAATTACCTGCTGGCATCTGTTCTCTCCAAGGATAACTCTTAGCCTGATTAAAGAGGCCATTGCTATTTCAATAAACCTGTGAAAATAGGAAATTATACTTTGTCTGGAAATTACACTTTGCATTGCAGTTTCTCATTCTTTTTTCCAAACTTACACAATACAATACACAGTAAATGCTACACTCACAAAACACCACCTGAATTTTTTTAATGTGTGGCAGGATATAAATCTTTACCATCTATGTATGAACAGTCACCATATGGAGGGGACCAACCATGTACTCTTCCAGTGGGTGCTCACCAACTAAATCACCTAACTCAACAAAGAAAACATCTATTGTGGGTGATGCACTTAACTCAAAAGACCTGAAGTGTTTTCTGTACCATCTGCCTTTTTGCTGTGAAACACAAGCTTTTCTGAACAATACAAATCTGGACTATGTCACCAAAGTCAGGTCGGCCACCTGTAGATCCATGCACAAGAATCATACCTTTTCTGAAGGTCTTAGCAACATGAACTTCAACTGTATCCAGATATGTTTCTCTAATAGCCTGGGCTATTTCTGTTCTTAAAACATCTAGTAGAACCATTGAGACACTGGACACATCTAGTGCTGATTTCTCCAGACTAGAGGCTTTTTTCAAATGAAAAGATATGTGGTGTTTCACTGCAAGTGAAACGGGAATATTTCTGAAGCAATTTGTGTGGCGTACAATCTTCTTAAAGAAGCTGTGCTTTGCTTCAAAGTGCATAGTCCAAAACACCACAAGAGAACCAAATAATTTAATCACCTCAGTGTAATGCTCCAAATAATGATACTTTGGAAGTAGTCTGACACCTGGAAAGAGTTGTTGGTACTTCTGCCTATGTTCAGAAATCTTGCTTTCTAGGTAAGCTACAGATTCCTCAGTGTGTACTGGAACAACCACAAGTTCAACAATATCCTTCAAGTCCATGAGCACCTGCCATGCTGGCTCATCCTCTGGTACTGTTTGTCCTATTAAAAATGGAAGCAACCTTAACAAACTCCAGTTTTCATGTGCATTACTGCCAACTGTTTTCTGGCTTGCAAATGAACAGGGGAGTAATCGAGGTGTATTGGTCTTATCTCCCCACTTGTAAGGGAAATGCTGTATAGACTCATTAAGACTCTGAAGTGTGAAATACTTCTTATCTATGAGTAAAGCTAAGCACTGAGCAAGTTCTACTGGCACAATACCTTCAAACAGGTCATGCATAACATCTGGGGGATAACCAGAGAGAACATGAAAATGTTTAAGTCTCTTAGTAAAAGAACATGGTTTTTTCACATCATAACAGCCTAACCCTTTTCCTCAGCAAATTTAAGATGGGTTTCATGAATGTCTTTACTTCTTGGGTTTCATGAATGTCTTCTAACCTCATTCAATTGTATGTCCAAACCTTTTCTTAAACAAAATCTGCAAAAAACTCCCCATAGAAGCTCTCCACAAAATCATCGATACCATGAGCACCCAAGTTGTCAACCACCACAGCTTGAACCATACCCTTCACAGACTGTCCAAACAGAGGAACAAACCCGCCATACTGTTCTAGAGTTGAAAGGTCATGCAAAAGCGGGTCAAACACTTTATTGTATCCATAACACTTAACATCATCACTTTTGCACATAACAGCCAAGTAGATTGAGGACAATGTTGAATGAGACCCTGGGGGTAAGCTGCTCAAAATCCAGTACACAGCGCAAAGCTTATGTTTCCTGCGTGAAGTACCTAGAGGGTTACATACTTCAAAGTCGTCCGCATATAAAGTTAATGAAATTTTAATGTCTTCATCTGAAAAGAAGCTGTTTTCTTTATAGTGACCACTGCCCTTATATGATCTGTAAAGCTGTTTGCCATCCACTGCACTGTTTGTGCTCTGTGGTTTTCAACTACTTTGTCAATAATGTCTTGCATAGCCAAGAGCTGTTGTAGGGATTGCAGTATAGGAACATACTGAAAGGTTTTTCCCTTTTTTTGAGTCAAGAATGTATTCAACAGGTTCAACAACGTTGAAATGATCTTTATAAAAATGTCTTACCTTAATATGCAGTGCTTAGAGGTCCACCTTTCCCTATAGCTGTGTGTTATGGGTGTAATGCACACACACTGGCAATTTCTTTAAGGACTGACTCCTCAACAACAACATCATATTTCTGAAACACTTCTTTTAACCAACTTTCTGAGAGAGTTGCTGAAGCAGAAGTTAACAGATAATGCAACTCCTCTAGAAACCACATCTACTGCTGCAGCTGGAACATGAACAAAATTCGCCAGTTTCATTAACATTGCAGCTAAATTCTCCACAATGGAATACAAAGTCAACTTCACACATATTCACCAAGTGCTGTAGCAGAACATGACAGACAGGCTGAGGAAACAGCAGAAGGGTTTCTTTCTGTCTGATACTATTCACTCAGTCTCAAGCTAATCTGCAGAATTTCTCTCACTCACGTTCACATGGAACTTCTTCTTCTTTCGGCTGCTCCCTTTAGGGGTTGCCACAACGGATCATCTGCCTCCATCTTGCCCTATCCATTGCCTCCTCTACTTTTACACCAACCATCTCCATGTCCACCTTCATTACATCCATAAACCATCCTTGTCACTCCCAACGAAAATCTCAGCATCTTCATCTCCGCCACCTCCAGCTCAGCCTCCTGTCTTTTAGACAGAGCCTCCAAACCACACATCATAGCAGGACGCACTACTGTTTTGTAAACCTTCCCTTTCACTCTTGCTGCTATCCTTCTGTCACACATCAGCCCTGACACCCGTCTCCACCCACTCCATCCTGCCTGCACCCCTCTTCTTCACCTCTTTTCTACACTGTCCATTGCTCTGGATGGTTGACCCAAGATATTTGAAGGCATCCACCTTTATGACCTCTACTCCTTGCATCTTCTCTTCCACGTGCTCTCTACTCTCACCACAGATTACAATGTCATCTGCAAACATCATGGTCCATGGAGCTGACTTCCTCATACAGTACCACAGTTCCTGTCTTGGCACCCTATCATATGCCTTCTCTAGATCCACAAAGACACAATGTAGCTCCTTCTGACCTTCTCTGTACTTCTCTACCAACACTCTCAGTGTAAAAATTGCATCTGTGGTACTCTTTCTGGGCATGAAACCAAACTGCTGCTCACTGATCTGAACCTCTCGCCTTAGCCTTGCTTCAACAACTCTTTCCCATACCTTCATGGTGTGGCTCATCAACTTTATACCTCTGTAGTTACTGCAGCTCTGCACATCACCCTTGTTCTTAAAAATGGGGACCAATACATTGCTTCTCCACTCATCAGGCATCCTCTCACTCTCCAGGATTTTGTAAAACAACCTGGTTAAAAAGTCCACTGCCTTATCTCAGGTATGTCATCTGGACCAACTGCCTTTCCATTCTTCATCCTTTTTAAAGCTGCCCTCACTTCCACCTTACTAATTCTCTGCACTTCCTGATCCACTATCTCTCCCCCTGTTGTCCTCCTCTCTCTCTCGTTTTCCTCATTCATTAGTTCTTCAAAGTACTCCTTCCATCTACTCATCACTCTCTGTTCACTCACTAGTACATTTCCCTCTCTATCCTTTATCAGCCTGACCTGCTGTACATCCTTTCCAGCTCTATCTCTCTCTAAATGATACAAGCCCTTTACTCCTTCTTTACTGTCCAGCCTCTCATACATCTCATCATAGGCCTGAGCCTTTGCCTTTGCCACCATTCTTTTTGCTTTGCAACTAGCCTCACAGTACTCCTGCCTACTTCCTTCATCTCTCTGGTTATCCCACTTTTTCTTAGCTGCCTTCTTCTGAATACTCTCCTGGACTTCCTCATTCCACCACCAACTTTCCTTGTCTTCTTTCCTCTGACCAGAAGAAACACCCAACACATTCTTGCCAGTTTCTCTCACCACCTTAGCTGTAGTTTCCCAGTCATCAGGTAGCTCCTCACTGCCCCCAAGGGCCTGTTGCAATTTTTCCATGAACTGCCTGAAACCATCCTCCTCCTTCAGCTTCCACCATCTAATCTTTGGCTCTGTCTTCACTCTCTTCCTCTTCTTTGTTTCTAATCTCATTCTACACACAACCACCCTATGCTGCCTTGCTACACTTTCCCCTGGCACCACTTTACAATCTCCAATCTCCTTTAGGTGGCATCTCCTGCTAAGGACATAATCCACCTGTGTGCACCTCCCTCCACTCTTGTATGTCACCCTGTGTTCTTCCCTCTTCTAAAAATATGTGTTCACCACAGCCATTTCCATTCTCTTTGCAAAATCTACAACTATCTGACCTTCCGCATTTCTGTCTTTCACACCATACATACCCAGCACATCATCATCCCCTCTGTTCCCACCACCAACATGTCCATTGAAGTCTGCACCAATCACCAATCTCTCCTCTCTACAGACACCATCTACCACTTCATCAATCTTACTCCAAAATTCCTCTTTCTCCTCTAACTGATAGCCAACCTGTGGTGCATATGAACTGACCACATTCAAAATCACACCATCAACCTCCAACTTCAGACTCATGATCCTGTCTCTTTACATCCAGAACACTTTTCACAAGCTGTTCCTTTAGGATTATCCCTATTCCATTTCTCTTCCTCTCTACACCATGATAGAACAGTTTGAATCCACCTCCAATGTTCCTGGCCTTGCTTCCTTTCCATCTGGTCTCCTGGACACAAAGAATATCTATCTTCCTTCTCTCCATCATGTCTGCAAGCTCTCTGCCTTTACCCGTCATTGTCCCTATGTTCCCTACACTAACCTCCACACTCCTGCCTTTCCTTCTCTCTCACTGCTTCTAACCCACCTTCCTCCTCTCCTCTTTGATGGTCTTCGACCTACAGTAGTCCAATTTCCACTGGCACCCTGCTGGTCAACAGCACCGGAGGCGGTCGTTGTTAACCCAGGCCTCGAGCGATCCCGTATGGCAATCATATTTGTGATCCGCATGATAGTTTTGGCACAAAAAAACCCCTATATAGGTTATATAGCATGTCTAATTTCTTCATAAACGGTTTCGCACTGGCAACATTTTTCCTCAACTTTTGAGATAGACTCTTACTGCTACAGGTAAAGAAACTGGCTGCTTAAGTTAGCTAGCTTAGCACTAGCTAGCTTAGTACTAGCTAGCAGCATTAGGGCAGTACAACATTACCAGATATAATGCATCCAGATGTCAGCTGATGGCAATCCGTTAAAATATGCCTTGCACACCCTTGTGTGAAATGAAATTCCTAGTCTTTTTATGACTTTTTTAAAAAGCACAAAAACACTGGAAAACCTCAAGAAATATATCTAACTGTGAGCAGACCTGTCGTTAGCATTAGAATTAGCATGATATATTTATTAAATAAACTAATATGCACAAGAATAAAATGTTTATATTAATCACCAAAAGAGAAAGATACAACAATACAATAAGGTCGACATCTTGAATACTGTTTAAGTGGATTTTGTAAAACATCACATTATACGAAACTCCAACAATGGAAAAGCTGCCATCATGTTGATATGTTGCGCATTTTCTGGTGCGCCATATCCAGCTGACAAACTAATTGCATTGAGTAGTTTCAACAGGAAAAGCAAATGAGCTAAGTTCAGTCTACAAGAAAAAAAATAATATAGTGAATGGCTCATTGGTTTGAGTTAAAGAAACACTATGCAGTTGTTTTTAGATAAAAAAAGTAATTGATATGTGTCAGGCAAACATGTTTTCTTTATGTAAAACCAAAAACTACTCAAAACCCTTTTTTTAAAGCAGGGTTGTGCCCTGTTTCCACTCCTGTTTATGATATTCATGGACAGAGACATCACATGGATGCCTCCAGCGCTCACTGGAGCGGTTTGCAGCTGACTGTGAAGCGGTTGGTATGTGGATCAGCACCCAGAGTCCATGGTCTTAGCCCGGAAAAGGATGGCATGCCCACTCCAGGTAAGAGAAAAGGAGTTAAGTTATCTTGGGGTCTTGTTCACGAGTGATTGGAAGAGGAATTGTGAGATCAGCCGCTGGCTGGGATAGGCGGCAGCAATAATGCAGTCACTGTACTAGACTGTAGTGGTGAAGAGTAAGTTGAGCCATAAGGCCAAGCTCTCTGTTTACTGGTTGGTCTATATCCCAACCCTCACCTATGGTCATGAGCTGTGGGTAATGACTAAAAGAACGAGATCGCAAATACAAGCAGCAGAAATGAGCTTTCTTCACAGGGTGGCATGCTACTCTCTATTTGATAGAGTGAGGAGCTTGGTCATCTGGGAGGAGCTCAGAGTAGAGCCACTGCTCCTCTGCATTGAGAGGAGCCAGCTGAGGTGGTTCGGGCATCTGATCCGGATGACCCCCGGACAGCTACCAGTGGGGGTTTACCAGGCATCTCCAAGTTGACCTGGGAGCGGCTTGGGTTCCCCAGGAATGAGCTGGAAGAAGTTGCATTGACAGGGTTGTTTGGGATTCTGTGCTCTCTCAACTGCTACTGCATCCCTATCTGGACTAAGTACTTAATGATGATGATGATGATGATTGTTTGCCCTGGATCTCTGGTTTTTGTGCTTTGACCTTTTTGCCTGCTTTTGACTATGACGATCGATTTTGACTTCAACAGTAAAGCCTGCTTGTATTCCTTTATCTGCAAGCATCTTCTGTGATATCATTATGTAACGGGTTCGACACTGGTAGTGAGGTTCCGCATACTGTTTGGACCAGACCTAGGCTCGTGAAAGAGCTGGTGAGCTTTGATGGACAAATTCAGTGACTGAGACCATGTTATATAAAAAATTAGCACAATTGGCTGAGTTTAATTGGGGTCTTATGAAACCTGGAGATTACCAGCACATCAATAAACAATACACATGAATCAAATGAATGGACAAATAAAATAAAAAATAAAAATGTGTAAGTGTGTGTGTGTGTGTTTCAGTTCACTTCCGAGGTGATCTCTTCTGCATGCAATTGCTTTATTTCCTGTTTCAGAATTTGGCTCGCCACTCCTTACTGGAGAAATCAGAATTCAAAAAGGGCACCAGTGGATGGGGTGTCCTGCTATCAGAGCTGTTAGATCACTCAAGGTTCCACGCGTTCAAGAAACCTGACACGAGGAATCAGGACCGTTCGAGTTGATGATGCCAAAGGGAAAGGGATTCCACACTCTGACACTGTTAGGCTGTCTCAAGGCACCAAAGGGGTCCAATAAAACCTGACCTGTACACCAAACAGGCATAAAGTTGCATGTTTTTTTCCTCCATGGCACAATTCCTTCGTGTACACACACACACACATACAACAAATAAATCTTGTAACGATTCAAATGAATCATATAACTTCGATTCACAGGAAAATAAATAGCCCCAATAATGAAATATTTTCATATTATGACAATAATAACCACATTAACCGTCAATAAAATCTGTATAAAAATTAATAATCTGACACACATTCCAAAGTATATAACTTTTAACTGTACAATTTTATAATATGACTTTAGGAATAATATTACTTATTGAGAACATTAACAATATTTCCCTGAGCATATAACCTGAACTGCTCAGCAAAGGTAAGAACATAAGGGAAGCATAGCATAGCTTTCACCAAAAAGTGCTAAAAACATGGGCGATAAGCGCCATCAGGTGGCCATAACAGGTAACAACATCAACCACGTTGGAATTTTCACTCGTGCACATGGTACCGCCATCTTACACACACAAGCTGCACTGAATGTACAGGGCTCTGCATATATATATATATATATATTTATGAACTGCTCAGTAATGCCAACATGTTACATTTAATAAGAGAAATAAGCTAATATCACACCGAACACCATTTTGAACTCATTTTACGGTTATATATTCAGAACTATTTGTAATAACTACTTTAATTCACAAAACGCATCTTACCAAAGCTCAGTAAACGCGTTCAGTGTCAAAATGGAGTTCCAGGGCTTCTTGGATGTGATATCTCACTCAGATAAAACTTAATATCTCACAGAGTTCTAATTTAATTAGAACAGAGAGCTTAGCTGCACGTCTGTGCTGAGCGAGCACAAAGAGAAAAAAGAGAAAGTTCGTACCAAACCTCAAGTCGTGAGTGTGGAAGGAGGGGCTTGAACCTGATTGGCTAGTACTCTTTAGTTCAAAAAAGTAAAATTAATATGCTTATATAATTTTTATCACTGTGAATAATTAATTATTAACTGTCTACAAAGTCTAAGTTTACAGTGATATAAGGTTTTAAATTAAATAGGATTATCTGAAATTCATTATTTTTATTATTTAGTTCACAGTGACCTTTATGCTAAGGTATATGGTATATTTATATTAATTTTGCATTTTGGAATTAATTATTATTTTAAATTTAATCCACTGAGCAGTATTTATGTCTGGGTTACAAATACAAAATGTTTGATGTGTTGAACATGACCACAGTGGTCTTCCTTTGTCATATTACTAAATGATCTAAATAATCTATAAGTTTCCCATTGCATTTCAAAGGGATTCAGAAATAGGCTTGGACTAGGCCATTCTGTTACCCTCCATTTATTCCTTTTGAACTATTCCTTAGTGAATTTACTTGTATGTTTGGATCATTATCTTGTTGGAAGGTCCACTTCTTCAGCTTTAATGTTTTTACAGTTTTGATATCCTGTCCTTGATTCATATGCTTTTATTTGTGATACAGTTAATGTCATTTACAAGTGTTCTATTACATATGTAATAAAATACCCTACACTTTTTAGTTTGTATTTATATTTTGGTGATTAGTAGTACTGTGATGTGGAAAAGTTTCAAGATTCTGTAAGTACTCTTTCATATAGTTTATGTAAGACCTGTCCAAAACTGAGATGGCTTCTCTGGTTTCCCTTGACAATATAATGTTTATTTTCACTCCTACATTTTACATTGATGAATTTTACAATTTGCAAATGAAAAGTATTAGAACAGAATTTGTACTAGTAAGTGCTTATTATTGAAGAGTAAATATTAGAGGTCACTAAAGTGTAAAGTATATTCCTAATTCTGTGTCTTTCTGATTAAAGGGATAGATTTGACAGGACTGGAGAACTGGAGCTGAAAACTACTGCCACAGTTGAATCCCATTTGTTAAAATTAATTTTAAAAAATTAGCATGATTATCTCTCAGTCAGAAATTTTTGGCTAATTAAATATGAAAGGTTTTCTGAGTGCCACTTCCTTCTGAGTCACTTACAAAGCCAGAATGCTGAATCTATTAAATTAGTTCCAAAAATTTCCATGCCAGGATGCACTTATAGAGGTAAAGTTTGCCTTCAAAGCACATTGCTTAGCAGATGATACATTCAATCTGAGTTTACACCATGTCCTCAGACATCTGGACACTCCAAGTTTCCAAGCAAGTGTCATGTTTGCAGATTTCAGCTCTGTTTTTAATACAGCTGTGCTGGAGTAGCTCCATGGAAAACTGCTGCATACTTACTGCTTCATAAAAATCTGAACCATGCAACACTTGAACAATACTTTTCTGAGGGCTGTTACCCTTCCCAACAATCCTGAAACAAAATGATGGACCTTCACCATGATGTGTTGTATGTCCACCTTGAATTGTATTTATTGTACACTTTTGTAACTTTGAATGTCTTTATGTTAAGACATTTACTAGTGTATATTTGGCAAATAAAACAATTCTGATTCTGCTAACTGTATGGGTGTGACCATGTTTATTACATTTAGCAGGTCAATGGCCATAATGATAACACAGGAGTGCATTGAGAATGTTAGTAGTGCTATGTGGAGCAAAAACCAGGTGGGTACAACTTTTAAGATGGGGTGCATAACTTCAGTCCTAGAGGGCAAGCACAGTTTAGTGATTTACTTACTAAGACACACCTGATTGCATTTATCTGTTAATTGACAGGTTTAGTGGTTGTGTTTAAGTAGGGATACCTCCAAACTGTGCTAGACACTGGCCCTCCAGGACTGGAGTTGTGCACCCCTGATCTAAGATAAATCAAGGGAAGATTGTTACATGGATTTTAAAATTTTAATCTTTCCGGTTCCAGCACCACTCTAGTGGCAGCCCGTCAGGACAGTGGTGTTTTGGGAGTTTTCATTGTGTGCACGCTGGGGGAGCACGAGTGCAGCCACAGCTCCATTGTTTACACCAGGGAACAGCTGTTAGCACTTAGCAACGCTGTTGCTACACCGGATGGCTTTGTTGAGATTCCACGTGAGCTGAGGAGGCGAAGAATGGGAAAATGCTCCGGTGTTGAACGTTGTGCTCGGAAAAGATGCTATAAACCCGTTCATCATGGGTAATGTAAGATCACTCTCCAATAAAGTGGATGAGTCAGAACTTTGACCAGATTTCGGGGGAGGTGGGGGACATTGACTCAGAATGGGCCATGTTCCGTTCCTCCGTTGTTGAAGCGGCTGACTGTAGCTGTGGCCGTAAGGTAGTTGGTGCCTGTCGGGGAGGTAATCCCCGAGACGTTCTCCAGTGAGAAGGCAGAGTCTGGGGACATGGGAATAGGCTTGTCCATTACTGAGGCCGAAGTCACTAAGGTAGTTAAGAAGCTCCTTGGTGGCAAGGCTCCAGGGGTGGATGAGATCCACCCTGAGTTCCTCAAGGCTTTGGATGTTGTGGGGCTGTCTTGGCTCACACGCCTTTTCAACATTGCGTGGACATCGGGGGCGATGCCACTGGATTGGCAGACTGGGGTGGTGGTGCCTCTTTTTAAAAAAGGGGACCGGAGAGTGTGTTCCAACTACAGGGGAATCACACTCCTCAGCCTCCCTGGTAAGGTCTATGCAGGGGTACTGGAGAAGAGAGTCCGACTTATAGTCGAACCTCGGATCCAGGAGGAGCAGTGTGGGTTCCGTCCTGGTCGTGGACACTGGACCAACTCTTCACCCTCTCCAGGATTCTGGAGGGTTCATGGGAGTTTGCCCAACCAGTCCACATGTGCTTTGTGGATCTGGAGAAGGCATTCGACTGTGTTCCCCGGGGGATTCTGTGGGAGGTGCTTCGGGAGTATGGGGTACATGGCTCTTTGCTACGAGCCATTCAGGCCCTGTACAAACAAAGCTGGAGTTTGGTTCGCATAGCCGGCAGTAAGTCAGACTCATTCCCAGTGAGAGTTGGACTCCGTCAGGGCTGCCCTTTGTCACCGATTCTATTCATAATTTTTATGGATAGAATTTCTAGGCGCAGTCAGGGGATGGAGGGTGTCCGGTTTGGTGAGCTCAGGGTCACATTGCTGCTATTTGCAGATGATGTGGTCCTATTGGGGACATCAGGCCGCGAACTTCAGCTTTCGCTGGATCAGTTTGCAGCCGAATGTGAAGCGGCCGGGATAAGAATCAGTACCTCTAAATCTGAGACCATGGTTCTCAGTCAGAAAAGGGTGGAGTGCCCTCTCTGGGTTGTGGATAGGCTCAAGTGGAGAAGTTCAAGTATCTCGGGGTGTTGTTCACGAGTGATGGTACAAGGGAACGGGAGATTGCAGGCGGATTGGTGCTGGGTCAGCAGTGATGCGGGCTCTTTACCGGTCTGTTGTGGTAAAGAAAGAGCTGAGCCATAAGGCAAGGCTCTCGATTTACCGGTCGACCTATGTTCCCACCCTCACCTATGGTCATGAGCTTTGGGTAAAGACCGAAAGAATAAGATTGCGAATACAAGTGGCCGAAATGAGTTTCCTCCGCAGGGTGTCTGGACTCTCCCTTAGAGATAGGGTGAGAAGTTCGGTCATCCGGGCGGGGTATAGAGCCGCTGCTTCTTCACTTCAAGAGGAGCCAGCTGAGGTGGTTCGGGCATCTGGTTAGGATGCCTCCTGGACGCCTCCCTCGGGAGTTGTCACAGGCAAGTCCACCTGGGAGGAGACCCCGGGGAAGACCCAGGACATGCTGGCGTGACTATATCGCCCAGCTGGCCTGGGAGCGAATCCCCCTTGGAGAGCTAGTGGAAGTGGCTGGGGAAAGGGAAGTCTGGGCCTCATTGCTTAGGATGCTGCCCCCGCGACCCGAACCCCGGAGAAGCGGAAGATAATGGATGGATGGATGGATGGATGGATGGATGGATGGATGGATGGATGGATGGATGGAAAGCTGCTTTGTGACAACATCCATTGTAAAAAGCGCTAAACAAATAAATTTGATTTGATTTTATTTGAATCATGCTTCCGTCCTCCACACTTCCCAACTTCAAACAGTATGAGACTTGCAACAAAAGAGCCAATAAAACACTGGACCTGTTTTATGCAAACACCAAGGATGCATATAACACATCACCCCTCACACCCTTGGGCAAGTCGGACCACAATCTGGTACATCTCCTGCCTGTCTACAAACCCATTGTTCACAGTTGTCCTGTCAACACAAGACAGGTGAGAATTTGGTCCAACGGGGCCTATAAGGCTCTGAAGGACTGCTTTGAAACAACAGATTGGGAGGTTCTCCGTGACCCACATGGTAAGGATGTTGATGGTCTCACTGATTGCGTCACAAACTACATAAATTTCTGTGTGGAGAACACTGTACCCACCAGGACTGCATGGTGTTTTTCCAATAACAAGCCCTGTGTTACACCAGATCTGAAGGCCCTTCTGGAAGAAAAGAAGAGGGCATTTAGATCTGGAAACAAAGAGGAAATGAGGAGAGTACAGAAGGAGCTGCGGAGGAAAATCAGGGAGGGCAAAGACCAGTACAGGAAGAGAATAGAAGGCCAGCTGCAACAGAACAATACAGTTGGAGTTTGGAGGGGTCTTAAAACCATCTCAGGGTCCAACAGGCAGCTTGTAGGAAACCTGCAATGGGCAAATGACCTCAATTCCTTCTTCAACAGATTTGATCTGGCAGCTGACCCTGCCTCAGCCCAGCTTACACCCCTGCTTTCAGCTTCCTGCATTCAGCCCTGTGCTCCTCTGCCCCTAACCAGAGAACAGGTGAGGAGGGAACTGAGGAAGATGTAGGTGAGGAAGGCAGCAGGTCCAGACAACATCAGTCCTGAGATCCTGAGGCACTGCGCAGACCAACTGTGTGGGATTGTTATGGACATTTTCAACCTAAGCCTGAAACAGGAGAGAGTGCCAGTACTCTGGAAGCCATTGTGTGTAGTACCTATCACAAAAACTGCACACCCCAGTGATCTGAATGGCTACAGACCAGTGGCACTGACCTCACATCCTCACATCTCGACCTGTATTAAATATTTTGTCCCAAAATTACTTTTTATGCAAATGTATTTTAGGACAATGTATGCACTGGGGTTAAATGAGACAAAGGGACAAAAGAGACACATTTTATTTATTTAAATTTAACATACTTCTCCATGCTCAGTCTTGTCCTGTAAGAAGAGTACATAATAGTTTCATGATTTGTAAATAAAGACAATGGCAATAAAAATTTAAAATTTAAAATAAAAAATGTAATTAATTAAAAAATTTAACACAGTCTTTTTCACAGTCTCTACATCTTCATATCTGGCTGTAAATAGTGGCATTCTCAAATTCTCAAACACTGTTCTCAAACAGACAGTGATAGCAATGAATTTGAGGCCCAAACGTGGCCCACATCTGCGTTTGTCTTACAGCTCACATTTGGCCTAAGGAATTAACCTCAGCTTCAACTTAAAATGAGCCAGATGTAAGGCATTTTATGAGCAAGATGTGCACCCGATCAACACCATACCATACCCTACATCAGCCATGTTATGGGCCAGAAGAACTGACTAGTAGTGTTGCTTGTGTCTTTGAACACCAATGTGTATTTACTGGACTGAAAATAAATATCCAGCCAACAGCAGCCTGTGGCCACTGATGAAGGACTAGAGAATAACTAACAAAGTGGGCAGCAACAGATGAGCTTAAAGCTAACAATATGTGTAATTGAACAGTGGAGTGGACACAGTGTTTCAAAACACAACCCTCGATAACATACCACTACCATGCCAATATCACTGCAGTGCTGAAAAGAAAACCATTTCCAAAGTACAACCCCAATTCCAATGAAGTTGGAACGTTGTGTAAAACATAAATAGAATCAGAATATGATCCTTTTCAACCTATATTCAATTGAATACACTACAAAGACAAGATATTTAATGTTTAAATGGAAAAACTAAATTGTTTTTTGCAAATATTCACTCATTTCGAATTTGATGCCTGAAACACGTTCCAAAGAAGTTGGGACAGGGGCAACAAAAGTTGAAGAATGCTCAAAAAACACCTAGTTGGAACATTCCACAGGTGAACAGGTTAATTGGAAACAGGTGTCATGATTGCGTATAAAGGGAGCATCCCTGAAAGGCTCAGTTGTTCACAAGCAAGGATGGGGCGAGGTTCACCACTTTGTGAACAACTGCATGAGCAAATAGTCCAACAGTTTAAGAACAACACTTCTCAACTTGCATAATCATCTACAGTCCATAATATCATCAAAAGATTCAGAGAATCTGGGGAAATTTCTGCAAGTAAGTGGCAAGGCAGAAAACCAGCATTGAATGCTCGTGACCTTCGATCCCTCAGGCGGCATTGCATTAAAAACCGACATCATTCGGTAATGGATATTACCACATGGGCTCAGGAACACTTCAGAAAACCATTGTCAGTGAACACAGTTCGTTGCTCCATCTATAATTGAAAGTTAAAACTCTGCAACAAAGCAAAAGCCATATATCAACAACACCCAGGAACGCCACCAGCTTTTCTGGACTCAAGCTCTTCTGAGATGGACTGATGCAAAGTGGAAAAGTGTCCTGTGGTCTGACGAGTCCACATTTCAAATTGTTTTTGGAAATCATGGACGTCGTGTCCTCCAGGCCATAGAGGAAAAGGACTGTCCAGATTATTATCAGCGCAAAGTTCAAAAGCCAGCATCTCTGATGGTATGGGGGTGTGTTAGTGCCCATGGCATGGGTAACATCTGTGAAGGCACCATTAATGCTGAAAGGTACATACAGGTTTTGGAGCAACATATGCTGCCTTAAGCAAGATCTTTTTCAGGGACATCTCTGCTTATTTCAACAAGACAATGCCAAGCCACATTCTGCGCGTGTTAAAACAGCATGGCTTTGTAGTAAAAGAGTGTGGGTACTGGACTGGCCTACCTGCAGTCCAGACCTGTCTCCCATCAAAAATGTGTAGCGCATTATGAAGTGCAAAATACAGACTGTTGAGCAACTGAAGTTGTACATCAAGCAAGAATGGGAAAGAATTCCACCTACAAAGCTTTAACAATTAGTATCCTCAGTTCCCAAACATTTATTGAGTGTTGTTAAATGGAAAGGTGATGTAACACAGTGGTAAACATGCCCCTGTCCCAACTTCTTTGGAACGTGTTACAGGCATCAAATTCAAAATGATTGAATATCTGCAAAAAACAATAAAGTTTATCCATTTGAACATTAAATATCTTGTCTTGGTAGTGTATTCAATTGAATATAGCTTGAAAAGGATTTGCAAATCATCATATTCTGTTTTTATTTATGTTTTATACAATGTCCCAACTTCATTGGAATTGGGGTTGTAATACCTACTCAGTACATGTAGAATCCAGATGGAGGGCAGAAGGTGAAAAGCAGAATGGATGAAATGGAGGCAAGCCTGTACTGTTTATGCAATATTACAAGAGAAAAGTGTAAACAGAATATGTTAAACATGATCCTTTTGTTCTGAAGTGGAGTGCTTTTTAAACTAAACTCAAAGCCTTGCTTTGCTGTTGGTAGATATGGACCTACTTCCTCCAGACATCTTTCTACTCAAGAAAGCTAATGAATGCATACAAAAGTATTGAGACATACATCCTTTTTATTTGGTTTTCTCTTGTTTTAAGACCAGTCCAAATATGACCTGCGTAGATCTATCACTGGCCAGAGACAGTACAGGCTGAAGCTGGAGGGCTACTACACCACCACGGACTCCCGGCGCATGTGGCAAGGACTACAGCACATCACCCACTACCAGCAGATGAGCAGGGTGGTTACAAACAGCCACACCACACTACCTGATGAGCTAAATGAGTTTTATGCTCGCTTCGAGGTCCTCAACCCTGGCCGACCGAGAGACACTATGGCCACACGAAACATATCACTCAATGTGACATCAGTGGATGTGTGCAGGACCTTGAGGAGAATAAACCCACGGAGAGCAGCCGGTCCAGACAACATCCCTGGGCATGCACTCAGGGTTTGCTCATCAGAACTGTCCGATGTGTTTGTGGACATATTCAATCTGTCCCTTGTGCAAGCTTTTGTGCCATCCTGCTTCAAGTCATCCACCCTCGTACCCCTCCCAAAGAAAAGCATTGTGACCAGCCTAAATGACTATTGCCTTGTTGCACTCACCCCAATCGTGATGAAGTGCTTCGAGAGAATAGTCATGACTCACATCCAAGAGACCATTCCAAACATTATAGACCCTCTTCAGTTTGCATACCGACGGAACAGGTCCACAGACGGCGCAGTGAACACAGCCCTTCACACAGCCCTCACACACCTGGAGGGCAAGGACACGTATGTCAGAATACTCTTCATTGACTACAGCTCAGCATTTAACATGGTCATCCCACACAAACTCTCAGAAAAGCTCCTCACCCTTGGACTGACACCTGCCCTCTGCAACTGGGTGCTGAGCTTTCTATCAGATTGTCCCCAGTCAGTCAGAGTCGGCAGCCGCACATCCAGCACAAGAACAGTCAGCACAGGCGTCCCACAGGGCTGTGTGCTGAGCCCCCTTCTGTACACACTCTTCACGTATGACTGCGTGTCCTCCCAGAACAACACCAGCATCATCAATTTCGCTGATGATACTACAGTCGTTGGACTGATCACTGGTGGGGACGAGACAGCATACAGGAAGGGTGTGGCTGAGCTGGTGGCCTGGTGTCATAAAAACAATCTCTCCTTGAATGCAGACAAGACCAAGGAAATGATTGTTGATCCAAGGAGGAAATGGGAGCTACACACACCCCTCTATGTTGGTGAGACAGAGGTGGAGAGGGTGAAAACCTTCAAATTCCTCGGCATCCACATCAGTGAGGATCTCACCTGGTCTCACAATACACACCTCATCATCAGGAAGTCCCAGCAGCGACTGTACTTTCTGAGAAAGCTGAGGAAATTTGGCATGCCAGCCAAAATTCTCAGCACCTTCTACAGGAGTATGATCGAGAGTGTTCTTACCAGCTCCATCACGGTCTGGTATGGAAACTGCACTGCTCAGGACAGGAAGGCTCTCCAGCGTGTAATCAAAACTGCCCAGTACATCTCAGGAGCAGCCTTCCCCTCACTACCGGACATTTATCACACCAGGGTCATCAGAAGGGCACAATCATCAGGGACAGTACACACCCCCAGCACAGACTCTTCACACTCCTACCTTCAGGCAGACGTTACAGGAATGTAAAGTCCAGGACAACTAGACTGACCAACAGTTTCTACTCACAGGCCATCAGGCTGGTGAACACCTCACTAACTACCTCTTTCCCCCTCCCAATCTGAACTGATTTAACCTTGCACTCAACAACTGCACCTTACCTACACTGACTGCTGCTGTTAGAGCAATACTGTTTACATCTATTGCTTGCACAGAGTAATATTATTTACTGTTTACATCTGTTTTCATCTGTCACTTGATGCACTTTATCAACAGCTGCTCCACTTATTTGTACATATGCACGTGTAACTTTAATTTTATTTCAACTTTGCACATACTGTACACTTTTTTGCTTTTACATTTTACTACTGTTTTTTAGAGTTATTCTTATATTTTCTTTTTTTATACTCTTAAGAGTATATATGGTGAATGGAGGAACAGCAAAGTAAGAATTTCATTGTACAGTGCAACTGCCTGTTCTACTGTGCACATGACAATAAAAATCTTGAATCTTGAATCCTTGAATCCTAACTCATTTTATAGTTTCACACTGTTACTTGTGGTAGTTTGCTAGCTAACCTGCTAGATGAACTGTAGGCTACTCATACAATTAACAAGACATGATATAAAGGAATGTACTGTATGTGTGACTCCTTAATTTTTTTCATAAATTCTTGATGCCATTCAGATACCATTAGTTCACAGCTGAGCCACTGAACTAATGGTGGTATATATTCATACAGACATTCCAAATAACATGTGCTTTACTTCAGATGTTGCAGTTTGGACTCCTTCAGCAAAGATTTAAACTTAAGACCTATCTTTGAATATTACTGGACCCTGTTAAGCACATGCCCAGCTGGTTTGTTTAGTCTAATGAGGACAAAATATATTCCAATTATTCTTATATATTACAATAATTTCCAGTCAGCCAGGATCACATATAAATCCAGTGATCCAGTGATCCAGGATCACATATAAAATTATAATTCTAATAATATAAATTGCATCTTCAGAATAAATGTAGGGCCATAAAACACAGGTAGAGGAAGCTCAGTTAATAAGTTGATAGCCCCTTCAAAATAAAAGCACAGTCACAAATATTTCAAACTGTAGATATACAAATATTGTAAATACACATTAAAAACCTTGTAAACATAGTTTAAGAATAAACTAAATAAAGGAACTCGTGGACCAACAATAAAAAATTCTTCACAGTGAAGGCTAAAGAAAGTTGGATGTATAACATGATAATAGTAAGAATAGCACATTATAAAATGTGTGTTGGCTGTTTTTGATGCCTATTATATGTCAGCAGTCAGTGTAGTATTACCAAGAAAGGATGGTTTCACTCCTAATATGATTTGCTCTGCTGCACTAATTGTGATATAGGTAGCAGCAGGTGAGCCTTGTTCCCTTAACATGGTAAGCAAAATATAAATTACTTACCAAATATTTAAAAATAAAAAGAACACTGACAAGTTTACTGAAAAGTGTTCCTTGCATTTTTTTTTATTGACGTTTTCTGCAAATGTATTTTAGGATAGTTTAGCATACTACCTTGTCTATAGAGAATTGTGTCTTGGGAGTGTGCTTCTGAGGATTACATAAACATTTGCCAATTATAAATATGTTCGATCTCTGCTGAAATTTGCTCCAGTAACACAAGCTACTGTATCTGGTATATGCAATTCCTTTTCTTGTATTTTTTCATGGTATTACAGAGATTGTGATTTATTATTGATTCATTGGTATATTGGTACATACAGTGTATATTTTGATGATTTGCATTGAAATGAGTGACTGTTTAAAACTTCTCTACTTGTTTTTTTCTTGCATTTTATGTACAGACAATCTACAGTTGACATGACTTCCGAGGAATCCTTTAACAATGCTACAGTTATTCGCCACCCAACATTTTACATCAATGGATTTTACAACATGCCACATACAAAGTATTACTATATATTTCTGTGCTTTGTGTACATTGTAACTATTTTAGGTAATTCCTTTATAATGGGTACTATATACTTGGCACGGACTTTGCACACAGCAAAGTATATAGCTGTCTTTAACTTGGCCTTGTCTGATTTGTGTGGAAGCTCTGCTATTATTCCAAAATATGCAGACATGTTTCTATTTGAGAACCAGTACATATCTTATGAAAACTGTCTGGCAAGCATGTTTTTTGTTTTTCTCTTTATGACCCAGCAGTCCTTTAATCTGCTTGCTTTGGCTTTTGACAGAGTAATTGCTATATGTTTTCCTCTGAGGTATCATGCTATTGTCACTAAAACCACAATGACTCTGATTATTGGTGTTATGTGGCTTTTCTCTGTATCTCTCATTACCATCCTTGTAGGTCTGATTACCAGATTATCCTTCTGTAGATCTACTACTGTTGACAGCTATTTCTGTGATCATGGCCCTGTCCACAGACTAGCCTGTAATGATAATTCCCCTAATTATACAATGAGCTACGTCTGTATTGCGGTTGTACTTTGCATTCCATTGATACTAATAGCTTTCTCATATGTTTGTATTGGTTTTGCATTGCTCAAGAACTCACATAGTATTGAGCGAATGAAAGCTATGAAAACCTGCACTTCCCACCTGATATTAGTCGCTTTGTTTTATCTACCAATCACCAGTACTTACATTACTGCTCTTACAACATATATACATCCAAATACTAGAATAATCAACTCTGTCCTAACGCAAACAATTCCGCCTATGTTAAACCCCATCATATATACTCTGAAGACAGAGGAGGTATTGCAGTCTATTAAAGTACTCTACAAACAAATCAAGGTGAACCTTGCAAAGTATTAAAATGATACAATAACTGTAGTTTGGCTTATATGCATAAAGCTGAGGAATCTCCATGGTATTACTTATAACAATTAATAAGCCCATATGCCTCCCGTCAGGCTGCCAGTGAAATTAATGTTATTTTTTTTATTTTAAAAAATTGACAAAAGCTTGGATGTGTCCTGTAAATTAGTTAATTTGAATAAATTTAGGACATTTATTTTGTTGTAATTGCTTGTTTAGGTGTTCTCAATGAATATATTTGTTGCATATGACATACAATTGCAAAATCACATTTGTGGATGTTTTTCTGTGTTTAGAATTCTGTTAGACAGAGAATCTACAGTTTACAATTCATAGTTAGATTAATATATGTGTGTCAAAAAAAGCAAAAACTTTCAAATATATGTAATGTGACGTAAAAACAAGTACAGTGAAAATTGATACCTACTTTCAGGTAGATATTCAAGTAAAGAACTTTTGAATAAATGTTCATAGACTGCATAAACAATTCCAAAAATATTTTATTGTATGCCGTGTTTTGAACAATTGTTCTTCAAGTTTCAATGTTTGTATTTTCACCTATGCAAACACATGAAACATTGAAAGGGTAGTTGCCAGTGCAAGAGACAAATAATAAATTAGAAAAATAACGCAAAATGTTCAGTTATACATTGATCCCTGCTTTCAGTTACAATTTAATTATATGGACGAAGAACCTTAAATGTTTATGTACTCTTTGTTTTTCTTTTTCCTCTCATTGGTCATCTTAGTGAAAGGGGTGCTGTAGGGGATATGGACACTGACACATAGTGGCAGAGAGCTCAACAATGGCTGCTGCAAAGCACAGCATATTGAGAGCATGTTTAAATGTGATGTACTTCAAGACATGTTCCTGGATCATTGGCGCTTATTCTTCAAAAAAGTTGTATAAAGTCAAATCTGATATGTAAAATGAGCACATGTAAATTTCACAGATTTTATTATACATCGGCTTCGTCTTTGCTGTTACTGTACAATCAAACTCACAACAGGTAGCTACCTTTGATTTGTGGTCTTGGTTATTTTTCATTCCATATTTTCTTGCTGCCATAATTTTAACCCTATAAAGTTTGGTCAGTAGGGGGAGCAGTGAAATCACTGCTTGACCTCAAACTCATTTGAGTACAGCTATTGCTTCACTGAGTCACTGAGCACTTCATGAGCTTATGCTTAATGTAAATGATATGTCAGTGATTTCATGCATTGAAACTGATGCATCATTTGCAGTCAGATCTGAGTAGTACCAGAAAAGGTTGGAGGAACAGTATTTGTGCATGTATTCTGTAGAAAGAGAATATATCACTGAGAGGGTCCATACCAGATGACCAGAGCCATAGAGACAGCAGTACAAGTGAAGGGGTCACTGGGATGTATGCACCTGTTGGAAGAAATTTGCTTTGGCTGCGGGAGGACATACTGCATCTCCAGGGGGCCCCTTCCTGGGCTTGACTGTGGATGCAGGGCCCTTCGAACATCAGTCTCCTAGTCAAAATGCACATTAGCCACAATGTGGTCTCATCTAAATCATTGTGTTAAGGCCCCATAGGACCCCAAGACACAGAAGAAGCCCATGAACCCTAGGTCAAATAAAGACAAGTAGCACCCTGACATGATTGGCCCCTCCCAGTCTGGTCCATGTGCGTTTGTTTAGGTTTGGCCCATGTGTATATGTTTTGGTTTTTAGTCCAGCCCCCTCGTCTCAAGACTCCACCCCTGATTGTCTCCACCTGTGTTTGCACCTGTCCTTTGTTACCCTTGTATTTAAGCCCTGTGTTTTCCCCAGTCTAGTTACTGGTCTTTGTTTGATCTTGCTGTTTGTTGGTTATTCTGGTTACTGTGTGTTGTTTGAACCTGTTTATTGTTGGTCTGTCATGTCTGCCCCCCCCTTCAATCCGTGTTGGCCATCTGACTTTGGACCGTAATGACCCTGATTTTGGATATGCCCTTGATAAATCTCGCTTATCTCAGCACGTGCACATGAAATGCATAATGTTTGTTAACCTATATTGTTTATCCTCATATTTTGTGCTGCAAGACATTTGTGCTTAAATAAATGTTTTTAGTCTGTGTAGTGCATTTCAGTCATTTCACTGATAAAGAATTTATTTCTTGTACACTCTAAATGATATATGGATGTATTAACTAATGATTTGTAAATATATTTTGCCTCATAACTTTACTTGGTGGGGCACATTATAATGAATAAATGATGAATTTAGTTAGTTATATGATATATAAAAGTAACAACTAATGGTGTGCAGACATGTTAAGCAATGCACTGTATCATTATTAAATGTATCACTACATACTGTCTTTTTTCCTGGTACATCATGAATGATTAAGTAAACCAGCATCACATTATGAGTGCAGCCCTTGTCATGCAACTGTGATGAAATTTTGATAATTCATTAATCATGAAATGTTCACATAACAATACCAGTTTCCTGCAGATTAGGTTATTAGCCTAATTTGTGTTAACCTACATTGGCTCCACCAGATATTATGCTTCAAAGAAAAGATCTTAATTAATACATTGTCATGGTATTAATTAACAGGAGTTAACAATTCTAACAAGAGTTAGAATTATGTTAATAATTAATGATCGCCTTAGTAATGGTTATTCATATTTAATTTAGTTCTTTGTTAATGTGTACACTTCAGCATTTCTTGGTTTGATGTGTTAAATTTTAGTTCAACGTTTATTTCTTGTTCAGGAAACAGCAGTGGTAGGTAGTCAAACTGGGACTTAGACAGATATCACAAGCACGGATTGCCAGAGGGTGTTATGTGTATATTTAGCCCACAGGAGATGATCTCTCTAGATCCTTTTTTCTCTCTGTCTGCCTGTTGCACTGCAAATGGAACCCAGAGGACAGGCCGATGGAAGCCCCTAAGAGCTGGCAAAGCACCTTTCAAAAACGGCTGGTAAACTGGGGGTCTGTGGGATCCTCTAGATTCTAATTACATGCTGCAAAAGCAGCTCCTCAGTCCTCTTGGCAGTAGGAAGCACATGTAAGACCACTTGCAGACCATAAAGAACCAATCCACTACCATCAATATCACTGTGTTTACTCAAGAGGCTGGCAACCTGGACGCAAAGTCCAAAAACAAGTAGGACCAAGTGCAGGAGGGGATTTGGCTTGGTTAGTGTTTAATGCTGGTCATGCAAGAAGATCCTTGGTCTGGGCACAGACCTGACAGGCTGCCACAAATGAGTGCACATCCTAATCGATACTGGATCACCAGAGGTGCCTATGCAGATATTCTACGGCAGGGGTGTCCAATCTTATCTTCAAAGGGCTGGTGTGGCTGCAGGTTTTCACTCAAAACAAGCTGGAGCACACCTGATAACACTTGTTCAAACTAGTTTCTGTCTTCAAACTGCTGATCATGTAAGCTCCTGCTTTGCTGGGATGAAAACCTGCAGCCACACCAGCCCTTTGTGGATAATATTGGACACCCAATATTCTTGGGTTATGGTGATGCTAAGATGCCCAGCCAACTGGGATTTATGCACCTGTTGGAAGAAATTTGCTTTGGCTGCGGGAGGACATACTGCATCTTCAGGGGGCCCCTTCCTTGCTTGGCTGTGGATGCAGGGCCCTTCAAACAACAGTCTTCTAGTCAAAATGCACATTAGCCACAATGTGCCTACTGGGAAGGATAGACGCAGAATAACCGTAGGGTGCTGAGGCTTCCTGCTACCTGGAGAGTCAGGAGGAGGGCTTAGTGTTCTTCATCCTGGGATGGTAAGATAGTATGAAATCAAACCAGTTGAAGAATAATGCCCACCTAAACTGACAGAACCTCAGATGTTTGTGCTTTGAAGAAGAAGTTTCCCTTAAGAAGTCAAGTCACAGATAGAGCCAGTTATAACTAAACAGTAAGGGGTGGCTCTCTGCCTCCACCTGGAAGCAGTCTGTGGCCAAGCCGAGCATTGACTCAATAAATGTGAAAAAATACAAATATCTTCAGCATCAAATGACCAAGTCCAATTAATCATACATTAATATTGGCTATGCAATTAAATTAATAAATAAATAACTAAATAAAACCTGGCCCTGTGAAGGCTTAAGTTATGTTGTTTACTCTTCATCATGTCATTTAATATGGAAGAAAAGCATTTTTATGGTAAATAAGTTGGTGTTAATGCAGCAAAACAAAACATAAGGACAGAAAAATATTACATTATACTAAGAATGATGACTAAGAATGTTTTATGTGTTAATGTGGAAACAAAGCAAATTTTTTATTAAACATTAAGCTTATTTTTTTATTTTGTAATATTTCAGATGGAATTTCTAAAGACATGTAAAAATACCCATATTTCTAAAAAGTATTTATATTTTTAGTTTTTTATAAAGCATTTGATATTTTTTCTCCACAATGGTAATCATAACCTTTAATAAGGTTATAATATGTTTTGACTGGGTTCTCTTTGAATACTCTTGCTAAAGCACAACCTGTTGTTACAGAATGTTCTTCCACATGTTACATATATTTCCATCAGACATGTCTTAAATTCACAAGTTTTACATAGTGCCAGAGTCTTGTCTACTGAAAATGGCACTGAATACTGTGACATACTTGACATACTTTTCAAAAATTAATCTTAAATACTTTTAATTGCTAAAATGTGGCACAAAAAGGTTTGGCTTAGGATTCACAGGTAGTTTAATGAGCCAACATCTATGTCACAAAGTACATATTTTGGTCATATGGTTGTGTTATGCATAACACTTTGTAGATAGTATAAAACACCACTTAAGTCCATACAGACACACAGACAGACAGAGTCAGCCCAAACATTCACAGGCAACTTTATTCATGAGCTTCCAAAACAATGCTTCTAAGTTTGGCTGGGGACACTGATTGGACAGTGATCACAATTCACTGTAGCACAATTCCAGCTCAGTATAGCATAATTCCAAAAAAGGTTTTTGGAGATCTAATTTGTCTTACAGTATCTTAGGCATCAGGCATTGCATTCATAAACATTTCATGCAAAGACAATAGGGAACTTTTAAAGGCATTGAATAGGTTGGATATCTGGTTCCTATTACCATCACTGTGAATAATTCTGACTCCATACATTTATAAAGCAGAGCATTTTACAACAAACCACTCTGAATTTTAACCATTAAATCTTAGCCACTTGATTGAGCAGACATTTTGATTTCTCTTTAATGCTTCTGTGTTCTCAGTTCAATCCAAGCAATCCATCTGGGCCAGTAATGTCTTTTTCTTGTTTCTTCAGTGTTCTACAGAGAATGATGTCACTTGAGACCAAACATAAATATGAGAGATCTTCACAGATATGCTGGCATTCTTTCTCAGCTGCAGAAGGTAAAGACTCCTCCTTACTCTCCTTCTAAAATTCTGTTATGCTTTCTATAATTATTACAAATTATTTATTGTTGATTTAGTGTGACTATTATAACATGTCTTTGCATGTACTTAAAAGAGATTCATTGAAGGTTTTCCAGCAAAACCTTATTTAATGCAGATCATTCTTTCTCACAGGTGTTTTTAAGCCAAATGTCCACTAACATGACTTCCATGCAGTTAATGTCATCAACAAATTCAACGTTTATTCGTCCCTCCAGCTTTTACATCACTGGACTTAACAACATACCACATGCAAAATACTACTATGTGTTTCTGTGCATTGTTTATGCAGTGACTCTTATGGGGAATTCTTTTATAATGGGCACCATATACCTAGCACGCAGCTTACACACTGCTAAATATGTAGCTGTCTTCAACCTGGCCTTGTGTGATTTGTGTGGAAGCTCTGCTCTCATTCCAAAGCTTCTGGACATGTTTCTGTTTGAGAATCAGTACATATCTTATGAAGCCTGTCTAACAAACATGTTTTTTGTTTATGTCTTTATGACCCTGCAGTCTCTTACTCTGCTTGCTATGGCCTATGACAGGTTAATTGCTATATGTTTTCCATTAAGGTATCATGCAATTGTCACCAAAACAGCAATGGCTTTGATCATCTGTGTTATGTGGATTCTTTCTATGAGTGTCAATGCTATACTTGTAGCTCTAGTTACCAGATTGTCCTTCTGTAGATCTACCACAGTTAACAGCTATTTCTGTGATCATGGTCCTGTCTATAAACTAGCCTGTAATGATAACTCTATGAATTCCATAATGGTATATGTCTGTATGGCTGCTCTGCTCTACATTCCATTGTTTCTAATAGCTCTCTCATATGTTTGTATTAGTTTTGCATTGTGGAGGATCACACAGGGTGTTGAGCAAAACAAAGCTATGAAAACCTGCACCTCCCATCTCATTTTAGTGACCATGTTTTATCTACCAATTATTAGTGTTTACACTGCAGCTCTTACAACACCTTTAAATGCAAACATCAGAATAATTAATACTGCTTTGACCCAAACCATTCCACCCATGTTAAACCCTATCATATACACTCTAAAAACAGAGGAGGTATTACAGTCTATTAAAGTGCTCTACAAACGAACCAAAGTGAACACAATGGAACAAGCTTTGAAAAAGAGAAGAACTAAAGTGACACAATAACTCTAAATTGGCCTTGTGAGAGGGATTTTCAGTTGTGTTTATTACTTTGTTTCCATTATTTAAAATAGATTCACCAGTCTAGTCTGACAAAGTCCATGAATTTTGGCAGTAAGAAATATTATTTTATTAATATTTGTTTTGGTGCTGATTTATACAGCAAATACTCTATATGTGATAAAAGTGTGTAGAGAATGACAGTTTGCAAGCAAAATGTCATTTAACCTGAATGTCTACAAATCAGTCATTTAAATACATCATATATCATTTATCAGAAAAAAATGATCAAGTTATGGTTATCCACATTCCTATCAGAAACAGTCCCTTATAAGTAGGACATCTGTGGATTACTGATGACATTTTCATTTTTCAATGTGTTAAACCTTTTCATATGTCCTACTAAACATTGGAACTTTTAATTTATTAATATCATTGTGCGCATATATATTCCTTAGCTGTTGCCATTAGTGGCTTAAAGCATCTTGGGACACATGCTCCATTGCTCCATTTTTGACCCAAAACCACAGTTTGGAGTTTCTACATGTATGCAAAGAGAAAATTCTTTCAGGTGATACAAATATTGTTTGTGTGTTCTATGTATTAGACCAGAACAAGATATGCTTATTTAAATGGTAAATGTCATCAAACAATTTGCAATACAGTTTTTACTCAATACTATGATTAGACTCAGCATCATGGACCAAGCCCACTCCCCATATTGCATGGTTTCCCATATCTAGAGGAGACAGAGCAATTCCATTACATGCCACTAAATGAATGCCTTCCCTATAAAGTAGGAAATTTCTGATTTCTGCCTCCAGACTGAGGTCGGGGTGACTCACAGTAGCTGTTCCCATAACCAGCTCAAGGACCAGAGCAAGTTTATTTTACCACCCATCTATTCTGCTATCAAAGCATGAGTTAGACTGAAACGGGAGTGAAGTGCTGCTTATTACAGACAGATGATTAAAAAAAAAAGAAAATGAGAGGGCAACACAGAAAGAAAAGTAGCAGAGAGCACAATACCCATGAATACAGGTAAATTCACTACAATAACCACAATGAAATGCACTCACAGCCTTAACATTTACATTCCCAACACTACCTCCACTCTCAATGTTAATAAAAACTAACAATCAGGAATGTATTACTTACATGCTTTCTCAGTTACAAAACATGGACTTTAAACAAGTTACCCCTCTTAGTCTCCCAAAAGTCACTTTTTTCTGCTCATCCCTATACCCTTCAATGGTCAGTAACTCCACAGAGCAAACAGTCCAGTCTATTTACTGTATAATGACTTAATGTACATGGTTTGGTGGGTAGCACAATGTTGGTCTAACATAGCGATGGTAAAGGTGTACTATGGTCTTTGCTCCTCATAAAATGGGCAAAATGTGACATTGTGAAGTGAGCTTTTCACTTTGGAAAAGTGAAAGGAGACAAGATAGTTTCTCCACCTTAATTCAGGAGATACACCTTTACCATCGCTATGTTGGACCAACATTGTGCTACCCACCAAACCATGTACATTAACACATGTTACTGTGCAAGGGCCAGTTTGGACCAGCACATGAACTTGTCCAAAATGTCTACATTTTCAGGGCTGATAGCCTACAGTGACTTTACAGTTGAGGAGGAGGAGGTTTGACATCAGGGTTGATGGCGTGGCAGCACTGTCAAGGTAGCATACTACTTCAAGCTTAATTGTCCAACAAAGACATATTCTGTGTTATACACAGTGGTGGATGAAGTACACAAATCATGTACTTGAGTTTAAGTAGAGATACCCAAGGTAAAATATTACTCCAGTAAAAATTGAAGTCCTTACACTAGACCTCAACTTGAGTAAAAGTCCAAAAGTATTTGCCTTCAAATGTACTTAAGTATCAAAAGTAAAAGTACTAAAACATTAAATTATGGCCCTAATGTCCTGTTATCATTTTTGTAACAAGACTCGCTTCATGAACTCAGTTTAGGTGAAAATACTCCGGTGTCTCTCTTGGTAAATCAGTCTTTTAATAAAATGTCATTAATTTGTCTGACACTGATCACTATTAAAATGATGTGATTGTGAGACACAAAACACAGAAGGCAAACAGTTTCCATCAGGTAGAACCGAGTGGCTCTGACATCACTTTTTACAAACAAGCAAAGTTTCAGTTTAAGATTACTTTGTAACTTAATTACAAGTTGAATAAAAATTGCTTTAAACACAGGTTCACAAATAAGTTTTCCTTTACTGTATTGATCTTTAGGTCTCTGTTCATAAACATAAACTAACCAAAACTAATTTATTATAAAATGAAAGTGTTTGTATAAATTCAGAAAAAAGGAAACATGCCAGTCACAATTGCATATGTGTACATATTTCTATATTGTGGTCTATTTACACAAAGTTAGGTTAGTTCCATCATTTAAGTAGACATATGTATTTTTATGCTGCTGCACTGACGTTGAACCATGTGCTTGCACTGGGTTGGTATGACCAACAGGTCAAAACAAGCTCAGAACAAAGTGACCGCTGTGCCCTGATTGGTGTTCTTGCTTTGCGCTTCTTTTGTTTTGACATGTTACATTTTTATACACACAAAAAACAAAAGGAACGACAGATTTTGAATAATGTAGTGGAGTAAAAATTGAAAAGTCACCCAAAATGGAAATACTTAAGTAAAGTACAGATACATGAAAAAACTACTTAAGTACAGTAAAGAATTAAATTTACTTAGTTACTGTCCACCACTGGTTATACATCTGCATGTGAATACTGAAAACAGCTGGTGTATCTTGGCTCTTAGCAGGGACCTTTGAGGACTGCGAGTGGGTTAGCCAGCCTCCTTGGCAATGGACAGCTCTGCTTCATGCACTCTAATTAGTAGTTATGGCATCTAATGACATTCCACTTTATATTTCCATCCTCAAAAGACTTTGGTCATTAGACATTAAGCTCCAAAGGCTTCTGAACGTACTTCACAGGTGGTCTTTAACCTCAGTGTGCTCCTTACTTTCATGCACAGTATATGCTCTTATTCTTTTTCTGTGGTTATAATACCAGGCTAAATCAGTCAAGTAACCCTGGCAGCGTCGTTTTGTCTTTTTTACCTGTTAGTGAGCTTGTCTGCCCATACCAGTGTGTGGACACTTCCACCAGGGGGCTTGATTGAGAGCAGCCACTGTGCATGAAAGGGAGGAATACAGTAAGGTTGAGGGGAGAACCTTTCTCATATCATTCATGGCATTTAGCAAACACTTCCACACCAACCTCCTGTTCAACCTTAGAACAGTCATATCCAATACACACTTTTTTATAGATATTGTCTCTCTGTATGTAGTGACTTAACTGGCACTCATATGGTGCTTTTTGCCAATGGCCAGTGTGCAGAATGCAATATGCATTTTATTTCCTCCATGTCCATGTCCTTGACCTTAGATTATAAAAAAAAACAAAAATCAGAACAATATACCGCTAGGAGTGAACACACAAAATAGCGGGCAAAGAGCGTTAGGGGTGAGGGATGAAATGGGATTGGGCCTTAATGTCATTTTTGCCAACGTTAAGAGCTGGTGACATTGTTTTGCATTAAATTGTGATTGATCCAACACAACATTACCATTGAAATTTTTGCTTAAACTAAAATGATGGCTTTGATGAAAATTACAGGAAAGTTTAGAGCAAAATGAGCAGTCATTCTAAGAGTTGCTGGATGACCTGAGCAAGGTTTACACAGAGCAAATAAGCAATGAGTTGTCCTGCTGTGATCTCTGATCTTATAACCCTAGTAGGTCTTATAATAAGGAATTGAATCTGAGGAGAAGATAAATGTTCCATCAGGACATTACTTCAAATATTTTTTCATCATTCTTTTGTCTCAAACAGCGCTACTTTTTCTAATTAACTACATTTTTTGTAGCTTATAGCTGCAGCAGCTATAGTTTTATGAAATGTAGCTAATAGCTGTAGCACCTACAAATTTTTATGTAGCTATAGCGAAAATTTTATCTACAATTTCACTACACGCTTCAGACAATCCACACAATATCTGATCTACAGAACACGGGGGTTCACTGGGCTGGTGGTGACTGTGCAGTAATGACTGAGCCATGGACAGTTAGAGCAAATGGGCACGTGCTTCCCCCATGTGCTGATCAACCCTTACTTACTCAGGGGTCGCAAACCAAATGTTAACAAGAGACATTTCGTCATCGCAACAAAAATGAAACCACCTTGGGAGGCACAACATTTTGTATCTGTTTTACTTAGCTGTATGTTTATCTTAGCTGTAAGTATGTCTCATTATGTGCCGAAGTGCTATTTCAGGCTAAAAATTGAATAAATGAAAACACAGATTTAATTTTCTCTGCTTTAACCTTTAGCTCAGCTGTAGCCACTTTTCTCGTACCTCACGAAACTGTCTCTCAATGTTCAACTTATTACGAGGCTGACGTCACTTCTCATTCTGCTGCTTCTCATACGAATTGTCCAGTTCCACCTTAAATGGTGCCTGAGGTGCCAGATTGTACTGCTGCACCATTTAACATGGAATGAGAGAATTCAAATGAAACGCAGGAGAAAGAAAAGTGACTTCAGCTTCACGAATTGTTGCAGATTAAATGTATAAGAAGACCAACTGAGCGGTTATCAATGCAAATAAATCAATTCATTTCCAAATTATTGATGTTCATCTTAAATCTCTCTCTTTACCATTTCGTCATCTGCACTGCTGTGTGTTCCACAGTGTGTGCATCAGTCTTCAGCATTAAAGGTTGGTGAATTAGCTACATTCACTCCAGTATTTAAGACTATTTACTGTGAAAACTGTGAGTTGACATAAAAGATCTGGCGGTAGGCGATTTCCAACTATCGGCAGTTTGTGTGAGTGACACTTCGAAAAGATGCGGTGGATGGCTTCACAGGGCTTGGAGGAGCCTGTGCATAAAAAATGCCTGGATCTTGTGAATAGAATAGAATAGAATAGAATAGAATAGAATAGAATGCCTTTATTGTCACTATACACAGTACAATGAGATTAAGAGCAACTCCATCTCAGTGCAAACACACAATGTAAACAAATGACACGGAATAGAATGGGGAGGGGTTGTGCACAGTTCTATGAGTTTTGTATATATATGTATATGAAATAAATATAGATAAAACAAAATAAAAACTATGTTTTTTACAAGATATAAATATGGAGATATTTACAGCTGTATTGTATGTACAATAAATATTGCACATTGCTAAGTATTGCACATATTCCTGTATAATGTACATACATGTACAGTATGATTGCACATTTCCGTATGCAGAGTATTGCACAGTAGCTGGTAATGGAGTCTGGGAATAGACTGGTATGTAGGTGGTGATGGAAGTCTGGGGATAGACTATCAGTGCATCTGTGAGTTGAGAAGTGTTATTGCTTTTGGGAAAAAACTGTACTTAAGTCTGTTTGTCCTTGATCTGATGCATCTGTACCGCCTTCCTGAGGGCAACAGGTCAAACAGTACAGATCCGGGGTGCGAGCTGTCCATTGTGATGCGTTTCGCTCTGCTGACGCAGCGGGAGGTGTAGATGTCCATCAGGGATTGGAGAGGGCAGCCAATAATCTTCTGTGCTGTCTTTACTACCCTCTGAAGCCTCTCCCTGTCTGCCATGGTGCAGCTGCCGTACCACACTGTGATGCAGTACGTCAGCAGGCTCTCGATGGAAGAGCGGTAGAAGGTCAGCAGCAGGTTGGAATCCAGGTTGTGCTTCCTGAGGACTCTCAGGAAGTGTAGTCTCTGCTGAGCCTTCTTGATGACGGCTGTGATGTTGTCTGTCCAGGTGATGTTGGTAGAGATTTGGACTCCAAGGAACCGGAAGGTGCGGACCCTCTCCACACACTCGCCGTTGATGGACAGGGGGTCTGGGTCAGTGCTGTGCTTCCTGAAGTCAACGATGATCTCTTTTGTTTTCTTGGTGTTCAGAGCCAGGTTATTCTCTGAATACCAAGCTGCCAACTTCAGGACCTCCTTCCTGTAGGCTGTCTCGTCTCCTTCTGAGATGAGTCCGACCACTGTGGTATCGTCAGCAAACTTGACGATGAGGTTGCTGTCACAGGCCGGACTGCAGTCATAGGTGTAGAGGCAGTACAGGAGGGGGCTCAGCACACAGCCTTGTGGTGAGCCGGTGCTAAGCATACGAGTGGAGGAGAGGTGGGGGCCAAGTCTCACAGTTTGGGGCCGGTTAGTGAGAAAGTTCTTGATCCAGGCACATGTGAGGGGGGGGAGTCCGAGGGTGCCCAGTTTGGTGATAAGAATGTCCGGGATGATTGTGTTGAAAGCAGAGCTGTAGTCCACAAAGAGCATTCGGACGTAGCTGTGCTGCTGCTCCAGGTGGCTCAGTGCAAAGTGGAGAGCTGCTGCTATGGCGTCCTCTGTTGACCTGTTTGCACGGTATGCGAACTGGTGGGGGTCGAGGTCTGGGGGCAGAGAGTGCCACTTTAATCTGTTTCCAGCTTTTTAAAAAATGTGGTCTTTGTCATTTCAACATACAATGTACAATGAAGCAGCATCATTGACTTTGAGACACATCTTTTAATACTGTTTTATGACTCCATAATTTCATTTGAGACTAGTGCTGATTTTGCATCATCCATGTGTGTCATCAATCTTTTACATTCCTTGTGTTCATTTCACAGGAAGTTGATCAGCAAGTGACATGTTTGAGAATGTTTGTCTATTGGCACATATTTGTTAACATTAGCAAGATCTAAGCATGTACTGTCACAATGTTATTCTGCTGGTTGATGAACATGATGGCAGCATGTGCACACGCTGTGGCTTCTCTCTCTCTCATCATTTACCTATCTTGAAGTGCACATACAACCGTGAATTCCTGCTCAACATTGGCAGAACCTCATTTTTGAGTTAAACTCACAGCACAAAGAAGAGCTATGGGTCTGTGGTTTGTTTAAGAGTCCAGGACCAACACCGCCCCCCACTCCTGCATCTCACTCAGAGTGGAGTCACCACAAGCAGCATGAGTGGAAGCAGAAGAGGAGTAAGTGCGGAGGTATCCGAGCTAGGTTAGCGGCTAGCCCACACAACCTGGCCATCCCCACCATGCTACAGGCCAACATACGCTCACTGGACAACAAACTGGACTACATACGCCTGCTACTCATAACCCAGAAGTCTGTGAGAGACTGTTGCGTGTTTGTGTTTATGGAAACATGGCTCAGTAACAACATGCCGGACCATGCTATTCAGCTTGAGCGGCTAGCATGCTATCAAGCTGACAGAGCTCTCATTGAAGAAGGTAAGACCCGCAGCGAGGCTTTACATTAATGATGCCTGGTGTCATGACGCTGCTGTGATCTGCAAACACTGCTCACTATTAGGGGAGTTTATGGCTATTAAGTGCGGACCATTCTACATCCTGAGCGAATTTACTGCCATTATAATCATCACTTTTTATTCCCTCTGAACTCCAATAACAATAGGAATGAGGCACTGAATGAGCTGTATCAACACATCAGTGAGCAGCAGACAGTCCACCCTGATGTTTTTCTCATCTTGGCTGGAGATTTCAATCATGCAGATTCAAAGAGTGTGTTTCCAAAAAGATATCAAGACATAGACTTTCCAACATGAGAAAAAACACACTGGACCATGTTTACACCACCCATAAAGAAGCTTACAAGGCCCTCCTCCACCTTGGTGCCTCTGACCACATCACTATTATGCTAATGCCAACATACAGACCACTTGTTAAAGTCACCAAACCAGTTTGGAAGCAGGTACGAGTGTGGCCAGAAGGGTCTTCAGAAACACTTCAGGACTGGAATGTGTTTAAACAAGCGGCGACCTACAACAACACCACAGATCTCCAGGAGTATGCTGACACAGTCATGGTTCAGGCCAACCAGAAGCCATGGCTGACAGGAGAGCTCTACAGACTACTGAAGGCTAGGAATGCTGCCTTCTCAGTAGGAGATGAGGTGGGCTTGAGGGCAGCTAGGACCAACCTGTCTTGCAGCATCAAAAATGTAAACAGACAGTACTCTAGGAGGATAGCCTATCCTATAGCTGCAGCGACAGCAGAGAATACAGAGATACATGAAGCCTGTAGCAGGGGATACAGACCATCACAGACTACAAGCCCCCAACGCAGACCTGTGACAACTCCACCTCTCTGCTGAATGAGCTTAACTTATTCGCCCAGTTTGAGGAATACAAAAACATGCCTGCACAGGAGATCCCAACCACTCCTGGAGACCAGGTGCTGACGCTGTGCGCAGTCAGTGTGAGGAGATCATTCAGCAGGATCAACGCTTGAAAAATTCCTGGTCCTGACAACATACCCGGTCGTGTGCTGAGGGACTGTGCAGGGGAGTTCACAGATGTCTTTACAGATATCTTTAACATCTCGCTGAGTCAGGCTGTTGTCCCCACATGCCTGAAAGCCACCACCATCATCCCTGTCCCAGAGAAAGCATGTCCCTCCTGTTTCAATGACTACCATCCGGTTGCACTCATTCCCATCCTCATGAAGTGCTTCAAACGGCTGGTTGTGCAACACATCAAGTCTGTCCTTCCCCCCTCCCTGGACCCCTTCCAGTTTGCATATCGGCTTAATCACTCAGACGATGATGCCATTTCTATCACCCTCCACTCATCCCTCACACATCTGGACATAAATGCTATTCATAGATTTCAGCTCCACATTTAACACCATCATCCCTCAGCAGCTCGTTCTCAAACTGGACAGGCTGGGGCTGAACACTTCACTGTCTGCTAGACTTCCTGACTGGGAGACCACAGGCAGTACAGGCCAGCAAGAACATACCCCACACCATCACACTGAACACAGGGGCACCCCAAGGACATGATGACATGACTGTGATGGGTCTCATCAGCAACAACGAGTAGAAACTACAGGAGCGAGGTGAGTCGCCTGGCCTTGTAATGTGGACACAACAATCTCCATCATAACATTGAGTAGACAAAAGAGATCGTTGTGGACTTCAGGAGAACGTGCTCCCAGCATGCTCCTCTGACCATCAACGGTGCTGCTGTGGAAAGGGTTCCTTGGCATGCACATCACAGAGGACCTCTCCTGGGCCAACAACACAGCATCACTAGCCAGAAGGGCTCATCAGCACCTCTACTTCCTCTGCAAACTGAGAAGAGCCAGAGCCCCAGCTACAAAGGTACCATCGAGAGCATCCTGACCAGCTGCATCACCCTGTGGTATGGCACCTACACCTGTCCTGCCACAAGACACTCCAGCACATCGTGAGAGCTGCTGAGAAGATTGTTGACACCTCCCTCCCCTCCCTCCAAGAGATACAGCTCCCGTCTCACCCAAAAAGTCCTCTGCATTGCAAGTGATCACACTCACCCACTACACAGCTTCTTCAGCATGCTGCCATCAGGGGGAAGACTGTGGAGTCTCTGGGCCAGGACCAGCAGACTGGGGGACAGCTTCATCCACCAGGCTGTCAGGATGCTCAACTTTTTCCCCACAATGGCTCTAAATTTGGCCAAGATTGCACAGTGTTTGCATTTCAGTAAAGCATAATTCTTAAACCAATTTACTGTAAATAAGTTAAGTGATACTTTTTTAATCCCACACCTGGGGAAATTCTACCTCCACATTTAACCCATCCATGAAGTGAAACACCACATACACACTAGTGAATACACACACACTAGGGGGCAGTGAGCACACTTGCCCGGAGCGGTGGGCAGCCCTCCGGATCAAACCAGCAACCTTCCGGTCACAGAGCCAGTTCCCTAACCTCCAGCCCACAACTGCCCCCAGATTAATGCAATCAGATTACTTAATCTTTAATCATTAATTACTTAATGTTCAGGACTAATTATTTAATGAGATATCTTTATTGTGTCCTGTAGAACTTCAAACCCTCGGGATCCAGGGAATCCAGACTGTTGTCTGCTGCAGTGAAGTTTACTGTTGCACGCTCGGCTACAGAGACACAGCTAGTCAATAAGACATTGGGCTAACATAGTTATATAGCTGGACTGATGCCAAGATTAGACCCAGCTCATACAGAACAAGTAACAGGTGTGACAAAACAACTCTATAGGGAGGGATAACCAATAATAGACAGAAGAATGTTCTAAATACAGTCACAGTACAGGCACACACAATACAGAATATGTAACACAGATATAGCACATTTCAAAACAATACATTGCTTCAGTCCTCATTACAAACATGGCATTATAGATCTATTAAGAGCCTTGTTTAATTTGTTTCTTAAGAGTTTTACTGAGGAGCAGTGCTGTAGGGAATGATTTCACGAGAGACCAAACACACATATAAGTGAGACTTCACAGATATGTTGGCAATCTTTCTCAACGACCTAAGGTACTGTATCAATAGTGCAGGTGTTTTGAAACCAGATGGCCGCTAACTTGACTTCAGTTGTGTCAGCATCATCAACAAATGCAACGTTTATTCATCCCTCCAGCTTTTACATCACTGGACTTTATAATATTCCACATGCAAAGTACTACTATGTGTTTTTGTGCATTGTGTATGCAGTGACTGTTTTGGGGAATTCTTTTATAATGGGCACCATATACCTGGCACACAACTTACACACTGCTAAGTATATAGCTGTCTTCAACCTGGCCTTGTGTGATCTGTGTGGAAGCTCTGCTCTCATTCCAAAGCTTCTGGACATGTTTCTGTTTGAGAATCAATACATATCTTACGAAGCCTGTCTAGTAAACATGTTTTTTGTTTATGTCTTTATGACCCTGCAGTCTCTTACTGTGCTTGCTATGGCCTACGACAGGCTAATTGCTATGTTTTCCACTGAGGTATCATGCAGTTGTCACCAAAACAATGACTTTGATCATCTGTGTTTTGTGGGTAAACTCCAAAATGGAAAAAGCTGTGAAAAACAACTGCAAATTATCCTTGTGAGAGAAACAGTCATGGGATTGTGTTTATTGCTGTTTCAATTATTAAAACCAATACACCTGTCAAGTCGAAAATGTCCACGGATTTTGGCTAAATTAAATATGACTTTATGAATATGTATTTTGCCATTCATTCCAATTATGGAACAGTTTCTAAAAACTGTACAGTACAGTTATATCATTTGCAATCATAATTTCAATCCATCCATCCATCCATTTTCTAAGCCGCTTCTCCGTCAGGGTCGTGGGGGGGTGCTGGAGCCTATCCCAGCAGTCTTCGGGCGGAAGGCAGGATACACCCTGGACAGGTTGCCAGTCCATCACAGGGCAGGCCAGACAGACACAGACATAATTTCATAATTTCAAATCAAATCATTATGATTTTGATAAGTCTATAAAATAGTGAAGCAAAATTTCAAGAATGGGTAGCTACAATTAAAAATTGTATTACCATACTCCACAATTTGATTCCTGTCAGCAACAGTCACCTGCAAGTACATGATTGCATGACATAATTAGATTTTTCAAGTCTCTTAGCCTATTAAACATAGCTGTTTTATTTACAATGGAATAATCTAACTCTATTTTCAGCTATTTATTTTCCAGCACCTGATTTTTCTATTGACTTACTGGTCAATGTACATGCTGTCATACATATTCATCATGAGCTATTGCAAGCTATTGCCTTCACTGGCTTAAAGCACTCTATTTTTTTGTAGTTTTCAACCAAATACACAGTTTGCTGTAATTCATTTCTGTAAAGAGTAAATCTCAGCTTTCAAACTTTCATATATTTTTGTGTTCCATGTATTAGACCAGAACAAGATATGTTACGTAAATATTACCTGTTATTAGTTTACAATTTTTTTTACACTATATCAAGCACATGATTCACATTAGAAGAAGATTTCACAGTGCCTTCCCTGTAGAGACAGAAAACTTTTAAATTCTTTATTCTGTAATAATAAACACTGCAACAAACATACACTAGCCAGTGTTCAAAGCCTGCTTCCACTATCAGAAAAAAAAACAAAAACACACAACTGACCTTTCATACTGCCTTGTTAATTTACAATAGCAGCAGACAGCACACCATGATGGCTACTAAGTAACCAGAGTCTTACCTTTTATAGTACTAGTCAGATGTCTAGGCAAATGAGAGACTGCAATTTTCTTGGTTTTTTTTTTTTTTTTTTAAACTGAACTCTTTCTTGACCACTTTCAATTTTCCTGCCCACTATGTCTATATAAGTAGATTTATTGAGGGCAAATCCATAATCAGGGTCGAGACAGTCCAGGTTCAGGGAGTCAATAGATAGAAAGAGCAGGAAACAGACATAATGAAAAACACAGGATAAACACAATGGAGAAACGCACCAAATGTAACGTGGAGTGAGGAGGCACATGCACGAGCTGAGATAAGTGACTTATCTTGGGCAAATCCAGGGTCATGGTCAAAATGGTCCAGGGACAGAGGAAGGCAAAAACACAGGAACAGAAACAGAAGACCCACAAGTAGACACAGAAGACACAGGAGACCCACGGGTAACACACAGGAAGAACGGAGGCCAACGGGAAACAGCAGACACGGGATCAGGCTTGCCGCAGGGTGCGGCCATGGGATCAGGAGTGCCGACATGGAACCCACTCTACCATTCTCAAGCTCGCAGTGGCACTGGCGAACGAGTCAAGTAACACAGTACGGGTTATCTGAATGTTCCATCCGTCTAGCCCCATCTTGCGCTGCAAGTCACTCCTCCCTGCAGCATTGTTCAAGACGGGGAGACCAAAGGCGCTTACCTGAGCTCTCACTGTCCACCTCGAAGACAGGATGGTACTTCGCCTTCTTACGGGACCAACAAGATGCTCGTGTTCCCTCAGCGCCAGGGGATTTGCTCTCACTGGCGGGGCGGCGTTGGGACGTGGGTTTTATCCCAACAGAACTGCCACAAGCCAGTGTGTCGCTTACTCGCTGCGTCCATAGGTGGCTGGTCTTTCTATAACGTGGAGCAAGGAGGCAGACGCACGTGCTGAGATAAGCGACTTATCATGGGCAAATCCAGGGTCATGGTCAAAACGGTCCAGGGTCATAGAGCCAACACGGATAGAACGATAAACATACAGGATGACAAACAATAAACAAGTTCAAACAGATCAAACAAACAGCATGATCAAACACCAATAACAGAGACAAAGATCAGCACAATCAAACAAAGCAAACACCAATAGAGCAAATAAAGATTCAAACAATGCAAACGAAGACCAAGTGCAAACACAGCGCTTAAATACAACAGGGATAATGAGGGACGGGCAGAAAACAGGTGGAGACAATCAGGGGAGGAGTAACCAAACAAGGGGCAGGACTAGAAAATCAACAACAACACAACAAATGCACATGGAAGATCAAAACAAAGGAGCACATGGAGTAGTGGGAGGAGCCAACCGTGACACCAAACACAATCCAACACTTTAAACAAATCAAACAAAGACCAGCAAACACAGGGGGCAAACACAGGGCTTAAATACAAACAGGGATAATGACAGATAACAGGACACAGGTGGAAAACACAGGTGGGTACTATCAGAGACAAGGTCAGAAAACAAGAGGGCTCGACTGGGAGGTAAACACAACTGGTGGAACATCAGGTTGATTAATAACATGTCAATAACATGACTGGGTGTAAACAGAGCATCCTAGAGAAGCTTTTAGGTATAAAGATGGGGAGTGTCATGTTATGAGATCAATCCACCAGTTGAGTAGAACTGTGCACTGGAAAGGTGTTCCGGCAGTTGCAACAGGCAGCATTAAAGATAAGAGCTGAGCTGCTTGAAACACGACTGGTGTCCATGGTCTGCCTCCATAAACACACCTAACAAAACAGGGAGGGGTTCACCGCTTTGTCACTGAGCTCATCAGTACAACCTATTCTACTGCCAGTGTTTGTCTATTGAGACTGCAGGGCTATGTGCTTAATTTCATCTACCAATGACTGTGACTGAAACACCTGAACTCAATATTTTGAAGGTGTGTCTCAATACTTTTGTCTACATAGTGTAGCAGGTAAGATAAAAACAATCGCTGACTTATTTATACATGTAGAATATGTAGAATACATATAGTAATAAATACAATTCTTTTTCTGTTTTTTAAAGTTTGGCACTGGAACAATAAATAAGATGGCATGTCTAGTGACGTCATTGCCATTTACTGTCATAGTCAAAAGCAAAAGTAAGTATACTCGTAAGTAACATAATTAAATTATTTTTCACTTCATTCCGGGTTTAAGTCTGACTTGACTACAGTTTATTTGGAATAACATAATTAAGGCAACTAGTAAATCCAATGGTCTTGTCTTGTTATGTCTTGTCTTGTCCATGTTCTGTCTTCCGAATCATCGACTGTTGATGACTGGTGATAAAGAGACATAGCTTCCTTCAAGGGAGAAGAAAGCAAGATCAACACAGCGAGGGGCACACTCAAAGTTATAACTGTTGGCAAAATAACTGTAGTGGTTCTTTGGCGTGTCTGAATTCAGATATTCATAATTCATAATTTACTTCTTTTCTATGACAAGAACTGGGAGTAATACTGCGTTACAAGCCTTTGATCAAGGTAGGTCAATGAAGAGGGCTTTCAACAAGTGAGAGTGGACTGCAATACCATCTCCAGGACATCACCAATTGCTGTGCTTGCTCTAGCAGCATCTGGTCTTTCAGGCTGTCCCCTATGGAATTCTTAATCAGAGAAATTGTCCATGTTTGTGGACAGGTGTTGAGAGGCCACAAATGACAAAATCAAGAAAAAACCATGCAGACAAAAAATGGAGAATTGTTACCTATGACTATGGTATAGCTCAGCAGTAAAAATGGTTGCTGTTTCTTATATTAAGAACTGTTATTATTATTATTATTATTATTATTATTATTATTAGCTGTTATTGAAAAACAATATCAATATCAATTTTAATTATTTTTAAACTATCAAAGGATATAAGGAATTAGGTCTATGCATATACATCACTGCTTCTTTGATGAAAGAGTTTATTTTGTCAATAAATTGACCCTTATTCAAAGTACAAACTAGCGATTCTGGTGTTCTTCTGTTTTGAAATTCTGACTGAAAAGCACTTAAAGTGCTTTATAAGTTGGTATGTGCTTATCTTAATGTGGATTACTTCATAGCGCTGATCAATGTCATTATTTTTACCAAAGGTCTGTCAACAGAGCTTGTAAGTTTTCATTAGATGTTGTATGCACTTACAGGAGGAACATTAGGAAGTATGCAAGTTAGCCCACTAGCTAAGCTAACTAACATTAGCTTCACCTAACAAGTTACAAACACAGCCTGCCCGGTCACATTAGACAAGTGACCTGCCAACATTTTACCACAAGAACAATAAATATTTTTACATAGAAACACAAAAAATAAATAAAAAGAGTAAAAACAGAAAAGAAATAACTTACATTTGTAAACTCCTTGGTCGACAAAAAAAAAAAAAAACATCCACTCTGTAGTGATGCGCGGATCGATACTGAAATATCGATTCCATCGATACCAGGTCTTTATGTTCTAAAATCGATTTTCAAATCAAAATATCGATACTTTTGATACTTCAGTCATTTGAGGTAAAGGAGGTAGGCAAAGCACTAACAGGAACACTGTGGAAGTAACTAAAATATTGAGATCTTGTCTAAATGATATGCGGTTGGTGGGAACTACTTTTTCTTCCGCCTGGGTCAGTGCATAATGCGTAAGTACTGCGGCACGCTCACACAGACGCTCACTCAGTCTACGGCGCTGTACGTACGCTATGGCGGAACGCAAGAGAAGTCATGTGTGGAGCTATTTCAGGTTAGGCGGACAGAAGAGGAGAGCACCGTGTCAGATGCTGCTAATGCTAGGGCAAGACAGACATCTCTAGCGGAGTCCTTCGGCTTCGGTGCCGCAGGCAGACACTATCCAGGTACAGAGGGAGAAAATGTGAAGCCTTAAGCAGCACTAAGCGCTGTTACTGTTAAGAGTTGTTCAAATCAATAACATAAATATGGTTATGAAGTAAATAACTAAATAAATACATGATTCAACAAAAAGCTGCATAAGTTTAGCTTAGAGTAAAAAATATGTGCATCACTGGGTGATTTATTCAGGTAAGGTTTGCTAACGAATTGATAAGTATTTATAATTGATTAACTATTGACTATAAATTATTTAAAGTAGATTGCATATACTAGGTGTCACTAAGTTATAGTAATTGTGATAAAACAGCCATGGTGAACTTTCAGTGAACATTTCATAAAATGTATCTATTATTATGTACAGTCAGGCTAATTTGCTGTTAAATGAACATATAAAAATGTAGGTATTGTCAACCTTCTGCAATTATTGTGGCATTTATTTATTTAACTAAATATTTTACTGCCAATTTCAATTTCAGTTACCCAGTATTATAAAACAGCAAGTATTTAATTTGTTTTGCCCTGTGATTTTATATTGTTTGAAGATGATTCCCCAAGAGCAGCAACACTCACAAGATGCCTGGGACAGATGATTGTGAAGGATCTCCAGCCTCTGTCCATAGTGGAAGACCAAGGTTTCCAAGCATTTGTGAGAGCTCTTGACCCTAAATATAATCTCTCAGGAAGAAAAAAACTGACAGAGACTCATCTTGTTAATATGTTCGATGAATGCAAAGGCAAAGTAAGGGCGTCTTTGCGAAATGTTTCTAGTGTTGTAATTACCACTGATATGTGGACTTCAGTTTCCACAGAGGCATATTTAACTGTAACATGTCATCTAATTGAAAACTGGCAAATGAGGGAATTTGTTTTGGAAACCCACACTTTCCAAGGGCAGCATACAGCAGATAATATCTGTTTAACACTTAAACGAATCACAGATGAATGGGGCATAACTGACAAGGTTGTTGAAGTTGTGACAGACAATGGTGCAAATATGGTAGCTGCAGTGCACAAGGCTGGATGGAGGCATCATCCATGTTTTGCACATACTCTAAATTTAGTTGTAAAGGACAGTATAAAAACTGTCCCAGAAGTGGTTAAAGTGCTGGAGAAATGCAGTGCGATTGTGTCCTTTTTTCACCACAGCACACAGGCCACACAAAAGCTCAACAACAGTTGAAAGTGGCAGAGCACAAGCTAATCCAGTCAGTAGATACCCGCTGGAATTCAGTTTTTTACATGCTGGAGAGGATATGTGAACAAAATGAAGCTGTGACCACTGCCCTCTGCCTTTTAGGGAGGAATGCGCTGTGCTTAAATAGGGAGAACTATCCCTCATCAAGCAAACAGTTGATGCATTAAGACCATTTGAGGAAGTGACACGGGAAGTTTCGGCTGATAAGTATGTTTCAGTCTCCAAAGTTATTCCACTTGTATCACTCATTCACAGGGCTGTAGCAGCCTGTGAGTGTCAAGGTAGCTCACTTGCTGCACAACTGGCACAGCAATGTCAGCGCAGATTCAGGGGTATTGAGAGCATTTACTGTCTAGCTGCCAGTACATTTCTGGATGTTAGATTTAAACATCTTGGATTTCGAGACAAGGACAATGTGGAAGTCATGAAAAAACGTCTCCTCTCAGAAATGCAGGAAGTGTATCAGACAAGACAGGCAGCTCCCACTCTAGCCCCAAGCTCAACAGCTACTGTTAGCTCTTCCCCATATACTTCCACTTCAGCGCCTTCTACTTCAGAGCCAAACCAGAGTCCTGCCCCCTCAGGTTCAGCTGTATCAAAAGGAGGCATATGGACTGATTTTGACATGCAGGTTTTGTCAGGACAACATCACAGGTCAGCTGCCAGTGATGTACTCATTGAAATACGTCGGTACACAGAAGAGAAAGTGATTCCCCGAGATAGTGATGCACTGGTTTGGTGGAAAGAACATGAACCAACCTTCCCAGCCTTGAGCAAACTAGCAGTGAGATACATGGGAATTACTGCCACTTCTGTCCCAGCAGAGAGAGTCTTTTCAAAGGCAGGAGAGGTTCTGAGCAAAAAACAGAACAGACTAAAGGGGAAAACAGTAAATATGATATTGTTCCTCAACAAAAACCTGTAAATTAAGTGTTATTTAGATATTCAGTATGTTCATGTTAATGCAATATTTCAGGAGTTCTAGATAATTAAACACTAATTTATTTTAATTGTTTTATTATTTTACTTATTTAATTTTTTTTTGCATGTTTGAAAACAATTTGTGTGAGGGTTCTCTGTTTTTTCTGTTGAATTAGTTCTGTTATATTGTAAATGAGGCTGCTACCTCAATATACTTTATTTAAAATAAATAAATAACTCATCTTGTATTTTTTTTATGATGCTATGACTTGAAATACACTACTTTTTTTAGATTTACGAGACACATTAAGTGTAGTTGCACAAGGTATCGGTATCGGATCGGTATCGCCGATACCAGCCTGAGTTTTACTCAGTATCGGATCGGAAAGGAAATCGCTGGTATCGAACATCACTACCACTCTGCCATATTTCTCAAACACAAGCGATGGAACTCTCAGCTGGTTAACAAGTGAACAGTATTGTGGGATTGCTGAGAAGGACATATTAGATGCTACCTTCAAATTGGGTCTAGATATGGCACCTTATGCTGCCTTCCAAATGGGACAGCCTTTGTCTTGGGAGCATGCAAATGCTGCCTTGAAATCCTGCTTACTCAGACAGCTGCCTCCTAATTGGAGCACACCAAGTGATGAGATATTACATGCTAGCTCAGCAGCAGAGAAGGGTGGGCTTTCTGCAGGACCTGAGGCACCTAAGTGAGAACACACAGCAGACCAATGAGCCAGATGACCCAGCAATACAGCAGTAACTGTGACCGGCAGCGCACAGCACTGCTACTTCATAAGGTTGTCCCATCAGGTTGTAAATGCTAATGCCAGCCCCTCATACTCACACTCAACTAGTAAGAGCAAGAGATATCAACTCTAGACTTCAGCCATAAAACAGCACTGGGGGAGTGGACAGGGACATAAACAAACACTTGAAGGGAGAATGCATTGAAAATGACCTCTTCCTTTTTGAATGCATGGCAAAGACTTGCAGGTGGGCTGTTGTGGCTACAGGTTTTCATTCCAGTTCTTCGAAGACTGACCGAGTGATTAAGCAAGTAGAATAAGGTGTGCTCTGCATGTTTGAAATGAAAACATGAAACCCTTTGAAGATAAGACTGAACACTTTTGTATGAGATCAACTGAACATTGCTTTGGTGGTTGATGTTAGCTGGCTGTAGTTGGTGGAGGAGCTAAGCTTTCAAACTGGACAATTTTTCTGTTACACATTTTTCACAAATTCGAGTTCACCTTTCTTGATGAACATAAACTAATAAATAAATAAGGTACGTTTGGACACCCCTAGTCTACATATTTGCAGAGTTTCTAGAAAAAGAAAATTCTTCTGTCATATACACTGTACTTATGTAACCACAGTTCTAGCCACAGTGATTCCCTGAGATTATAAATATGTCAGTTTTATGTGTATGTTGTGACCAAAGGTCTCACTGCCATGGATTGTATCAAGCCAGTCATCAAACAATCTGACTGTGGCACTCCTTGTTAGCAAGGAAAGACTCAGTATGTCTTAAATAAAGGCTTAAATGATATCACTCTTCATCACATCACTGAAACACATGTAATGGTACAATAGTTTAGCATGCATTAATATAAGTCAAGGAGATGTAAAACTAAAGGGAAAAAATTATAATTTTTCTTAAAATATTTTCGGGGCTTTCAGGGTAAGGTGCACTTGTCCAAAGCCTCACTACCCAGTACCTGGATTATTATTAAACTGAATTATTGCTGAATATCAACAAGACCAAAATAAACAAAATAAAACTGTCCTTTAGTCTTCTATTCTGTTCTATAATTTAATGGTATATTTTACAAATATAATGAAATATTTTAAAATGTCCAATATTTGGGAAAGGTGTGCAAAATGTAAATAAAAGAAATATTGCAAATATGTGCAAATTGTTTAAAGCCTGTATTTATTTGAAATTAGTACAAATACAACATATCAAAGTTTTATACTGAGAAGTTGTATTGGTTTTTGAAAAGGTATATGCTCATTTCAAATTTGATGCCAGCAGCATCTTTCAAAAACAGCAGCATCTGTACCAGAGGGACAGTGCTGTAGAGAATGGTATCACCAGAGGCCAAATATATGTATATGTATATATAAGTGATCTTCACAGATATGCTGGTATTGTTTCTCAGCTGCAGAAGGTACAGTATTAATAGTAATCTTACTCCTCTTCTACAACTATAATGCTTTTATTAATGTTATAAATTATTTATTTTTGAATTATTGTAACATTGAAACAAATATTTTGTTCATACTTCTATTGCCAGCATAAACCTAATTAGTGCAAACGATTTCTTCTCATAGATGTTTTAAAGCCAGATGTCTACTGATTTGAATTTTATGCAGTCAGCATCATCAACAAATGCAACATTTATTCGTCCTTCCAAATTTTACCTGAGTGGACTTTACAATGTCCCATATGCAAAGTATTACTATGTGTTTCTGTGCTTTGTGTATATAGTGACTGTTTTGGGGAATTTGTTTATAATGGGCACAATATATCTGGTACGCAGCTTACACACTGCTAAATATATAGCTGTCTTCAACCTGGCCTTGTGTGATCTGTGTGGAAGCTCTGCTCTCATTCCAAAGGTTTTGGACATGTTTCTATTTGAGAATCAGTACATATCTTATGAAGCCTGTCTAGCAAACATGTTTTTTGTTTATGTCTTCATGGCCCTGCAGTCTCTTACTCTCCTTGCTATGGCCTATGACAGACTGATTGCTATATGTTTTCCACTGAGGTACCATGCAATTGTCACCAAAACAGCAATGATTTTGATCATTAGTGTTATGTGGTTTCTGTCTCTGAGTGCTCATGCTCTGATGGTAGCTTTAATTACTAGGCTGTCTTTCTGTAAATCCACTACAATTAACAGCTATTACTGTGATCATGGTCCCGTCTATTCCCTAGCCTGCAATGATAACTCCATGAATTCCAATATTGGCAGTGTCTTCACTGCTGCATTGCTTTACTTTCCATTGATGCTAATAGCGCTCTCATATGTTTGTATTGGCTTTGCATTACATAAGATCTCACATGGTGTTGAGCAAATCAAAGCTATTAAAACCTGCACTTCTCATGTTATATTAGTAGGCATGTTTTATCTACCAATTATAAGTATTTATACTGTAGCTCTTACAATGTTTATAGATTCAAATGTTGCAATAATCAATACTGCTTTAACACAAACCATTCCATCTATGTTAAACCCAATCATTTATACACTAAAAACAGAGGAGGTATTACAGTCTGTTAAAGTGCTCTACAAACGATCAAAGGTGAACTCTGTGAAAAAGACTGTGAAGAAATAAAGTGACAATAACTGTATAATAGTTCTCCTCAGAAAATTGTTTTTAGGGATATTCAGTTGTGTTTATTTATTACTGCTTCTATTATTTAAATAAAATCAATCAGTCTTATCAAAGAAAATAAATTTGGGAAAGAAAAAATGTATCAGTTTTATTTTGATGTTCATTACATTTAAACAGCTATTTATTTGTATCTCACAAAATTATGCAGTAGATTTATATCACTTCAATAAAGTAGTGACATAAAACTCCAACACTGGGTAACTACAATTTACATTATATTATTTTTATATTTGAAATTATCATCAGAATAATGTAAACAAGACTTATCCATCCTACATACTTTATCCTGTTAACAACAAGTAGGCACTCTATGTATTACAGATAACAAATTAATGTTTTTCTATTTGTTAAACATTTGTTAAGACATGCAGTCAGGCAAACTGGACATGTTACATTGCCCCTAGGTGTGAGTGTGTGAGTGATTGTATATGTCTGTCTGTCTGCCCTGCGATGGACTGGCGACCTGTCCAGGATGTATCCTGCCTTCCAGCCAATGACTGCTGGGATAGGCTCCAGCACCCCCACCCGCACCACTGAGGGAGAAGCGGCTTAGACAATATGTGTTTGTGTGTGCTCATTAGAGCATTTTTCTGTAGTGTCCTAAAAATATCTGTTGTTTAAATTAAACAATTATATATGTAGCAAGGTGCTATTGAACTGTAATACAGAATGAATTAAGTAAATCAAAGGGGTACACCAAGCTTCTAACTAGGCTCGGGAAAAGGAGGGTTTTGAGCAGCGACACAACAAACACAGAGGTGAAATTTATAATGGTGTATTCAAGAATTGACATTTATCAGCAACCATAGTAGACATTTGAAGAAAATAACAAAAGGGAAGCATTGAACTTTAGTCTTTTTTTTCTTTTTTTCCTATGTGCACGTTAAGTTCAATTTATCAAAAAATTGGTCCGTATATACAAGTGTGTGTGTGAGGGTGTGTGAATGTCCAGCTGGAAAAAAAAACTTGCGCGTCCATGGATATCTTGGTCTCTCTCTCTCTCTCTCTCTCTCTCTCTCTCTCTCTCTCTCTCTCTATATATATATATATATATATATATATATATATATATATATAGAGAGAGAGAGAGAGAGAGAGAGAGACCAAGATATCCACGGACGCGCAAGTTTTTTTATATATATATATATATTCCTGCAGCTGCAGGAATATATATATATATATAAAAAAACTTGCGCGTCCGTGGATATCTTGGTCTCTCTCTCTCTCTCTCTCTCTCTCTCTCTCTCTCTATATATATATATATATATATATATATATATATATATATATATATAGAGAGAGAGAGAGAGAGACCAAGATATCCACGGACGCGCAAGTTTTTTTATATATATATATATATATTCCTGCAGCTGCCTGTAGAGCTGCTGCACTGGAGGTCACGATCACGTGGTTCACTGGCTCGCCATCTCTCCTTCAATCTTGTAAAACTTTAACCATGAAAAAAAAACAGTCTGCATAATGCAGAAAACCTTGTTAAATATCAATCCCATACTGAAACACTATGAAATACTGCTCCAGATACAATACTTCGTGATAACACAAATACAAAGGCTCATACTAATGTATCTGGAAACTCCATGTCTTTAGGAACTTATTAACTAGCCTTACAATGTCATACAAAACAAAACTCCTTACTGAAAAGAATTACAGATAAGCGCAATTAAATTATTCTACATTTGAACGTCTAAGGAAACAACACAAAAGAAAGCTTAGCCGCGTTAGCCTACATGCTAATCGGAAACAATTAGCTCCAGTATCAGCATAAAACATCACTGATGCGGCTAAATAAACTTTAGTCTCCTTCCGACTGTTTTTTATAGTTACACACCTTTAAGATTCATCATATTTCTTAGGATATAACTCATTTTCAGCATGTTTAACTCTTAATGTAGCATCATGAGCTAACTGGCTTAAAAGAAGTTCGGCAAATAAGCTGGAATACTATGACTTTCTCTGCTAAGAGTTCTTTGGTGGTTCCTATCTTGTGTAGTTAGTTGCAATTTGAAGCGTCTTGCACCAGGGAGAAAAAGGGAGGGGGGGGTCTTCTCATCTCACTGAGCAGTAGGTACTGTTATAACACTGAATTTAACCCCGTAGTGTACAGTTAAATTTAGGAGGGCTACATACGGTTGTTATACATACTTATTATCTAATGCCTTGATTGGCATTAGCCAATGAATACCCAGTGACATATGTAAAATGTTCCATTATTTAATATATTTTTTGACCCAAAACCACAATTTGGGATTTGTACATTTATTTAAAGAGAACATTCGAGCTATCAGTTGATACGAATATTATCTTTGTGTTTCATGTATTATACTTGAGAAACATATACAACCCCAATTCCAATGAAGTTGGGACATTGTGGAAAAATAGAATATGATGATTTGCGAATCCTTTTCAATCTATATTCAGTTGAATACACTACAAAGACAAGATATTTAATGTTCAAATGGATAAAATTTATTGCTTTTTGCAAATATAAACTTATTTTGAATTTGATGCCTGCAACAGATTCCAAAGAAGTTGGGACAGGGGCATGTTTATCACTGTGTTACATCACCTATCCTTTTACCAACACTCCATAAGTGTTTGGGAACTGAGGACACTAATTGTTGAAGTTTTGTAGGTGGAATTCTTTCCCATTCTTGCTTGATGTACAACTTCAGTTGCCTAACAATCTGGGGTCTCTGTTGTCGTATTTTGCACTTCATAATGCGCCACACATTTTCAATGGGAGACAGGTCTGGACTGCAGGCAGGCCAGTCTAGTACCCACACTCTTTTACTACAAAGCCACACTGTTGTAATACGTGCAGAATGTGGCTTGGCATTGTCTTGCTGAAATACGCAGGGACGTCCCTGAAAAAGACGTTGCCTGGCTGGCAGCATATGTTGCTCCAAAACCTGTATGTACCTTTCAGCATTAATGGTGCCTTCATAGATGTGCAAGTTACCCATGCCATGGGCACTAATACACCCCCATACCATCAGAGATGCTGGCTTTTGAACTTTGTGCTGATAACCATCCTTTTCCTCTTTGGCCCAGAGGACACAACGTCCATGATTTCCAAAAACAATTTGAAATGTGGACTCGTCAAACCACAGGACACTTTTCCACTTTGAATCAGTCCATCTCAGATGAGCTCGGGCCCATGGGTGGTGTTGATATATGGCTTTCACTTTGGATGGCAGAGTTTTAACTTGCACTTGTAGATGGAGAGACGAACTGTGTTCATTGACAATGGTTTTCTGAAGTGTTCCTGATGTGATAATATCCGTTACAGAATGATGTCAGTTTTGCAGTGCTGTCTGAGGGATCGAAGGTCATCTGCCAGGTTTTCTGCCTTGCCGCTTACTTGCAGAGATTTCTCCGGATTCTCTGAATCTTTTGATGATATTATGGACTGTAGATGATGAAATCCCTAAATTCCTTGCAATTGCATGTTGAGAAACGTTGCTCTTAAACTGTTGGACTATTTGCTCACGCAGTTTTTCACAAAGTGGTGAACGAGTGAGCCTTTCAGGGATGCTCCCTTTATACCCAATCATGACACCTGTTTCCAATTAACCTGTTCACCTGTGGAATGTTCCAAACAGGTGTTTTTTGAGCATTCCTCAACTTTCCCAGTCTTTTGTTGCCCCTGTCCCAACTTCTTCGGAACGTGTTACAGGCATCAAATTCAAAATGAGTGAATTTTTGCAAAAACAATAAAGTTTATCTGTTTGAACTTGTTTAAATGTCTTGTCTTTGTACTGTATTCAATTGAATATAGTTTGAAAAGGATTCGCAAATCATCGTATTCTGTTTTTATTTATGTTTTACACAACGTCCCAAATTCATTGGAATTGGGGTTGTACATTTTTAAATGTTAACTGTCATTTTAAGGCTCTGACAAGACTCAACATCATGGACTGATGAAAAACAGGAAGATAGAGTTGAAGAACGTTGAGTTCAGCAAACTATAAAAACATTTTTATGCAGTTAATTAAAAGTCTATAAATAGTCTGAATATGCTCACTGTTGCTCCATAATTAGAAATTTTGAATTGTGAAATTTTCTCACTACTAAATATTCCACAGTCAACTGTCAGTGGTATTATAACAAAGTCGAAGTGATTGGGAATGACAGCAACAAAGCCACAAAGTGATAAGCCACATAAAATGACTGAGCGGGGTCGGTGGATGCTGAGGCAAAAAGTGCGCAGAACTCATCAGTCAATCGCTACAGACCTCCAAACTTCATGTGGCCTTTAGATTAGCTCAAGAACAGCATAGAGAGCTTCATGGAATGAGTTTCCATGGCCAAGCAGCTGCATCCAAGCCTTACATCACCAAGCACAATGCAAAGCGGCAAATGCAGTGGTGTAAAGCACGTCACCAGTGGAGCAGTGGAGACATGTTCTCTGGAGTGATGAATTCTCCGTCTGGCAAGCCGATGGATGAGTCTGGGTTTGGCGGGTGTCTCATGTATATATATATATATATATATATATATATATATATATATATATATATATTTGAGTAAGAGCGCACTGTGAGCTGCTACCGTGTACTACAACTTTACGACACTGTATTGCTTTAAGGCGCTAGACTGCTTTACGGTAGATAAAAAGAACGCAAGCTCACGTGCTCAGTGCACCGTGTGTTATGCCCATGCCATGCCAGCCTTGTTACTATTGTTCTGCTAAATAAAAACACTTTATAGAATTAAACCATCACTTGATCATTCTACAGTGGGTGCCAGGAGAACGGTACTTGTCTGACTGCATTGTGCCAAGTGTAAAGTTTGGTGGAGGGAGCATTATGGTGTGGGGTTGTTTTCAGAAGTTGAGCTCGGACCCTTAGTTCCACTGAAAGGAACTCTTAATGCTTCAGCAGACCAAGAGATTTTGTACAATTTCATGCTCCCAACTTTGTGGGAACAGTGAGTTTGGTGTGGAAGAACTTGGCTGGCCTGCTCAGAGTGCAGTGTGTTTGTGTGTGTGTGTGTGTGTGTGTGTGTGTGTGTGTGTGTGTGTGTGTGTGTGTATGTATATATATGTATCTGTTGCAGTCATCTACAAACAAACCAAGGTCAACGCTACAATGGAAAGAGCTGTGAAAAAGACTGAATAGAAATAAAGTAACAATAACTGTGTAAATGTTGTCATGAAAAAAAAATCATGTTTTTTTCATGTGTATTTATTTATTACTGGTTATATTATTAAAACAGTTCAAGACAAGACAAATTTCATCAGTTTCTAGTTTTGTGGTCATGACATTAATGCAGTAATTTCTTCATATGTGCTAAAACTATACAGCTCTATTTCAAAGTCTATAAATCGGTGATGTAGAACTGGACCATTGGATTGCTATACTTCAAACTGTATTACATTAACATTACAAATTTTCATCAAAAATAGATGACCAAGAGTCATCCTTCATTCTTAGTCCAGTCAACGACAGTCCTCTATAAGTGGCAAATCTGTGGATTACACATAAAACATTAAAATGTTCCTATTTGTTCATACTATATTACTATAAATGTGTTAGAATTTTTTTTTTTCTAATGGATTTTACTTTATTTTGACCTTTGTATAAGCTGTTATGTGAACTCATTAGCTATCGCCTTGATTTGCTTATAGCACCCCATCACATATGCTCCATTGTTTAGCATTATTTTTGACCCAAAACTAAATTTAATCTAATCTAATTTAAATTACAGTTTTCAATTAATACCTATTATCTTTGTGTTGCATGTATTATGCCTGAAAAATACATGATGTTTTTAAATGTTGACTGTTATTCCAGGGGTATGAGGAGACTCAACATCAGGGATTGATCTAAGCATGGCTTGCCATACTTGGAGGAAACACAGTGCTTCTCATAAAATTTCAAAGTGTCTTTACTACAAAATATCCAAAAACAAAATATCCAAAAATCTCATTTCTTTATCCTGTAATCATTAATAAAATTACAAAAAACACCACTACACAAAGAGTTTTAAGTCTGCTTAAAACAAAGGTGCAGATTTTATACTTGATTTTAATAAGTATTCAGTGCAACCATAAGCTGCATTAAAAAAACACTGGTACCGGTGTATCATTTGAGTCCTATATCAGTAACAACTCTAACACTGCATTCACACACACACACACACACACACACACACACACATCTTCTAAGCCACTTCTCCTTTTGGGTCGCGGGGGTGCTGGAGCGAAAGGCAGGATACACCCTAGACAGGTCCTTCGCAGGGTAGACAGACAGACAGATACATTCACTCACACACTCACACTTAGGGGAAATTTAGCATGTCTTAACAGCCTGACTGCATGTCTTTGGACTGTGGGAGGAAACCAGAGAACCCGGAGGAAACCCACGCAGACACAGGGAGAACATTCAAACTCCACACATAGAGGACCATGGTCGCCCAGCCGGTGACTACACTGCATTCATTACTATATAAATATTTTAAACAAACATATGCCAAATATGATACATGCTATTTCTACAAGACGCTAAGATATTACTACATGCTTTCATAACTGCGAGATTGGAGTACTACAATCAACTCTCAACAATCAACTCTCAATAATTATAAGGAGAATTCTATTCTAGCAACTAACACAGAGCAATTATGCTCCTACAGTCAGGAGAAATAGTACAGCAAAAACTGTTGTTCTGTGCCTCATTAATGGTCATATCCAGCTATTTAAATATTGCCATTGTGATAGCACTGGCACTCACTTTGATTCGTGTACGGTCAGAAAAAAAATGTTTTGCTCTGTTGTTGGTCAGGCAGAGTTAATTTCTACAACCTTAAACCAGGAATTTTATCAGCACAATGTAATGGCAAAAAAGGGAACGCTCTAAAAGGATTTACGTTCAGTTTGAGATAACACTATGGAGACAGTCATCTTGCAGTTAATTATAAATCAACATACATTCAGTGTCCAATGTCAGAAGCTGGCAACGTTCTTTGATAATTTAATGTTGATCCAGCATGACTTGCCCATTTCTATAATCTAGGCAAAACTCCTCTGCTAAAAAGAGCCCATTTAAGATTTGCTTATAACCATTTTCATGAATCAGAACTCTTTTGGAAAAATGAACAATGGTCAGATGAAATTAAAACAGAACTCATCGTCAATTTAGCTTGTTGTTCTTGAAGAACGAAAGCTTGCATCTATGATCCCAGGAAAACTATATCCACAGTGAATTATGGAAGCAGTCTCCTAAATTGAATGTCATTGAAAATTTATGGAGGATTTTGAAATTGCAAATCATCAGGATGTACAGGACGAACTTGGCAACCTGACTAGGTTAGCTAATTAACTCCCTGTGTATTCTGTTCATAGCGATCCAGTACCCACTGAGGATTTGAACGCCAAGAGCTGCATGCTCACTTTTGTATGGGTGGCATCCGTTGGAATTTTTGCCCATTCATCCAGAATAGCATTTATGAGGTCAGACACAGATGTTGGACGAGAGGGCCTGGCTCACAATCTCTACTCTAGTTCATTCCAAAGGTGTGGTATCAGTCAGGGATCTCTGTGCACAAGTGAAGTTCATCATTCACCCAACCATGCATTGATTTGTGCACTGGGGCACAGTCATGCACAATCAAGTCATCAGCGAGACACAAGAATACCTCATTTCGAAACAGCCACCCACCTTTTTCACCAAGAATTGACTCTTGCACGTGAGAGGGTCAGTGTCTCTACTGCAGGCAACACAGCCACCCTAAACCTAAATATAAGTGATCGTCACAGATATGCATTCTGTGTTTCTGTATGAAGTGACTGTTTAGGGAAACCTGTTTATAATGTGGACTATATACCAGGCACACAGCTTGCACACTGCTAAGTACATAGCTGTCTTCAACCTGGCCTTGTGTAATCTGTGTGGAAGCTTTGCTCTCATTCCTAAGCTTTTGAACATGTTTCTGTTTGAAATCTGTACAAATCTTATGAAGCGTGTCTAGCAAACATGTTTTTTGTTTGACTTTATAACCCTGCAGTCTCTTACTCTGCTTGTTATAGCCTATTTGGCTAAATGCTATATGTTTTCCACTGAGGTATCACGCAATAGTCACAAAAACAGCTTTGGTCACCTGTGTTATGTGGATTCTCTCTATAAGTGTCACCACTCTGCTGGTGGCTCTAGTTGCTAGGTTGTCTTTCTGTAGATCTACTTCAAACAACAGTTATTTTTGTGAACATGGCCCTGTCTGGAAACTAGTCTGTGATGATTGCTCCAATTCTATTATATGTCTGTACTGCTACACAAAGCTTTCCATGTCATATTAGTGGCGGTGTATTATTGCATGTAAAATTCTGCAGGTCATACAACATCTGTAAGTGCAAATGTTACAAGAATCAATGTTGCTTTAACACAAGCCATTTCACTTCTATTTAACTCTGTCATATATACATTAAAAACAGAGGAGTTATTGCAGTCTATTAAGGTACTCTACAAACAACCCAAGGTGAACTCTACAATGGAAAGAACAGAGGGAAAATCTCTGAGGAATTGAAGCAACACAATCATTGTAAATTGGCCTCGTGAGAGAACAAATCATGGGATTTTTAGTTGTGTACTTACTGTTTCTATTTTATTGCTCATTACATTTATGCTACTACTGCTGTATTATAAAACTGTGCAGTACAATCACAGCAATACTCATTTTGTACCTAACCCACAATCTGAGGTTGCAATATTTCTGTAAAGAGGAAATATTAGCTTTTAGGAAATTTCAGTATTATCTTTCTGTTCAAAGTATTAGACCATTTTTACACAATACCATGGGCATAACTGAACTCAACATTGGCCACTGAGATCTGTGTGGTTTCATATGTCTACACACATCACAGTACTAAAATGTGAGTGGATCAGACACAGCAGTGGTGCTTGAGTTTTAAACACCTTAGTGTCATTGCTAGACAGAGAATAGTCCACCAACCAAAACTATCCAGCCAACAGCATCCAGTGGGCAGCGTCTTGTGACCACTGATGAAGGACTAAAGGATGATTAGCTCATAGTGTACAGCAAGAAATGAGCTGTCGTCTCTGGCTTTACATGTACAGGGTGAATCGACAATGCAGGTGCGTATAATAGAGTAGATAGTGAGTAGACAGTATTTAAAAACTTGAGCGGCACTGCTGTGTTTGATCGACTCGTACCAGCACAACACACACCAACACACCACCACCACCAAATCAGTGTTACTGCAGTGCTGAGAATGATCCACCACCCAAATAGTACCTGCTCTGTGAGGGTCCATGAGGGTCCTGACCACTGAAGAACAGGGTAAAAAGGGGCTAACAAAGTAGGCAGAGAAACAGACAGACTACAGTCTGTAATTGTAGAACTACAAAGTGTACCTATATAGTAAGTGGAGCTGATAAAATGGACAATGAGCATAGAAACAAGGAGGTGCTCATAATGTTACGTCTAATTGGTGTGTGTACAGACATTCACAAGTTTTTATTAAACTTCAGCAACACTTTAGCCTCAAAATCCTCATCAGTGACTCTAGCTCTGTTTGAGATGAGAATCAGGCCTGAATAATCTCTCCACTGCTGCAGAGCTGCTGCAGCTCCACAGCAGAACTAGATTTCTAGGTAAAATAACATAATCATCCTTTGCTGTAAAATCGTTAACACACAGTTCTAACACAGTTTTCACTTTATTTAAATTATTCTTTAATGCTGGAGTGTATAACTGCTAATTCACCAACGTTTAACACTGAAGACTGACGCGCAGACTGCTGCACACACAGCAACGCAGATAACGAAAAAGAGAGAGAGAAGACGTACATCAATAATTTGGAGATGAATGGACTTATTTACATTTATAATCACTCAGCTGGTTTCCTGACATGTTTAATCTGCAGCAACTCGCGAAACTTAAGTCAGCTTCTCTTTCTCCTGCTTCTTGTTCGAATTCTCCTGTTCCACCTTAAATTGCGCAGCAGGACAATCTGGCACCTGTGGCACCATTTAAGATAGAACAGGACAATTCAAACAAGAAACTGGAGGATGAGAAACAACTTCAACCTCATAAAAAGTCAAACATTGAGAGACATTGTACAAGAAACTCGTGGAGAAGTTTCCTGAGATGTGAGAAAAGTGTCTGCAGCAGAGCTAAAGGTTAAAGCAGAGCAAAGTAAGTCTGCGTTTTTGCTTATATTTTCAGCCTGAACTATCAGAACATATAATATACTGAGATATATTTACAGCCAAGAGGGTAAAACTGACATAAAATTTGGCTCCCAAGGTGGTTTGATTTTCGCTGAAAGGACAAAAAACGGCTCTTCTTAATATTTCGGTTGCGACCCGTGAGTTAAACCTGCTAGTTAGGGGTGATCAGTGCGTGAGCCGAGTGCATGCAGGTCTCCTCAAGCTGTCCGTGGTTCAGTCAGGATTACACAGTCGCCACCAGCCCAGTGAACGACCACACTCTATGGTTCAGGTTTTGCTCGGATTGATCTGAAGCATGTAGCAAAATTGTAGCGAATATTTTCGCTATAGCTACACAAAAAATTGTAGATGTTACAGCTACTAGCTCCATTTCATAAAACTGTAATGGCTACAGCTACTAGTTACTAGCTACTAAAATATGTAGCTAACTATGAAAAGTAGCGCAGTACTTAGCTACTCCCCCATCCCTGCTTTTGGCAATACTGTGTAGACCAATTTATGCCCAACAATGCAAGTTAGCTACAAGAGTGACATCATGTTACAGTGCAGAGACATTAAAAAGAATTGTTGTTATTGAGCTTTAATGAACATGAACAGTGTCATTCTTGACTGAACTGAATTAATGTTCTAATCTGATGTTGATTCTTAATCACTTTTGCTCCTACAATAATATTTGAACACAAAGTTTAACAGGAAATCAACACAACATTAATCATATTTCATTCAATTTTACACGTTTTAAAAATTCTAATACTGCAGTAAAATATTGTAAAATCCATAATGCCAATTGAAACAAAAAATTTCAAATTTTCTAGACAACATATGTCTTTGTTCACATTAACAAGTTAACAATGTAACAACAAAATGGTTTAAATGACATTTTTAAAAGTGCAAAAATAATCACATACTCAAACTGTCAATCATCAGTTCATAATCATCAGATGACTGACTTGCTCCATGGGATGTCCTTTTTTATTTGCTGTTCTAAAAAATGAAATAAGGAATTAAACTAACTGCAGGAACCTTTATTGACTCCTTGCTTGCCTCAGACCTATGGCCATTGGTAGAGACTTTGGCCATTTTAGCCATCCATGGGCGGTCATTGGACTCTGGCCAGGTACCAAATACAGCCCCTTACATTATGGGTAGGCCCCCACACTGAACAAATATAGCAGGCTCCATATATCCAATTAATTGTAGGGTACCCCTGGCTCAAGCGACACAACCCACACATTGGCTGGTGCACTTAGTCAATGTATGCATGGGGTCCGTCCTGTCAGGGATTTTCAGGGCCTAGATTTGAGCCCCTATCACCTCAAGACCCAGCATGACCCCTGCCAGATCCCAGAGGTATCCTTGGATCTCCAAGAGGTCTTCAGTAAAAAGAAGGCTCAAATCCTACCCCACAAGAAGAAGTGCTTTGTCAATCTAGAGAAAGTATCTTTGCTAGTTACCAATAGCTTAGAGAAAAAGACAGTCCTGAGCTCAGATACTGCTAGAAACAAAATGTCACTGCAGACAGCAAGAGAAAAAGAAACAGAGTTGAGCGCAGAATACAATGCAATACAATAACAATAAGATACAATACAATACAATACAATAAACTACAATACAAAGTGCAGTACAATAAAATAAGTGCAGCTTATAATTCAGTGCTCATTTAAGTGCTGTGTAAAGAGATGAGTCTTCAGTCTGCATTTGAAGATAGCAAGAGACTCTGCTGTTTGGACAGCCAGTGGGAGTTCATTCCACCACCTGGGTGCCAGTACAGAGAACATTCTCGACGCTTGTCTTCCATGCGCCTTGAAGGATGGCGGGTCAGGCCGAGCTGTACTTGAAGCTCGAAGGGCTCGTGGTGCAGTTCAAGATTTCACCATTGCCATCAAGTAGGTAGGGGCTGGTCCATTTTTGGCTTTGTAGGCAAGCATTAGGGTTTTAAATCTGATGCGTGCAGCTACAGGAAGCCAGTGAAGGGAGCGCAGCAGTGTGGTGACGTGGCTGAACTTGGGCATATTGAAGACAAGTCATGCTGCTGCTTTCTGGATGAGTTGCAGAGGCTTGATGGTCTGCACGGGAAGACCAGCCAAGAGTGGGTTGCAGTAGTCAAGCCTTGAGATAACAAGAGACTGCACTAGCACCTGGGTGGCCTCTCGGGTGAGGAAAGGTCGGATCCTTCGGATGTTGTAGAGGACAAACCTGCATGACCGAGTCATGTTCGCGATGTGAGTTGAGAACGATAACTGGCCATCCAGAGTCACACCAAGACTTCTTGCCTCTACATGATGAGGACCTGTAGTTGCAGGGATGAATATCAGCTCAGTCTTGCTGGGATTGAGCTTCAGGTGGTGAGCTGCCATCCATTTAGAGATGTCAGAAAGGCATGTTGAGATGCGACTGGAAACCTGTGTGTCAGAGGGAGAGAAAGAAAACATTAGTTGAGTGTCATCAGCATAACAGCGATAAGAGAAACCATGAGAAGATATTACATCACCAAGAGAGCTAGTGTAAAGAGAAAAGAGAAGTCTTGGGGGACACCAGTGGAGAGCCTGCATGGAGAGGATGTGAACCTTCTCCATGTTACCTGATAAGAGCGATCCTCCAGATAGGACATGAACCACTTCCACGCATAACCAGTGATTCTGAGGTTGGTGAGGTTGTCCAGAAGGATCGTATGGTTGACTGTGTCAAAAGCTGCTGAGAGATCAAGAAGGATCAGGACAGAAGACAATTTGGCTGATCTTGCAGATTGGAGGTTCTCGGTCACTGCGATGAGGGCAGTTTCTGTAGAGTGTGCTGGTTTGAAGCCAGACTGGTTGGGCTCTTGGAGCTGGTTCTGTGTGAGAAAGAGTGAAAGTTGATTATAGGCTGCACGTTCAAGAACTTTTGAAAGGAAAGAAAGAAGTGATACTGGTCTGTAGTTGTTGACATCAGAGCTGTCAAGCATGGGTTTCTTCAAGATGGGGAGTACTCTTGCAGTCTTGAAAGTTGATGGAACGTCACCTGATGCCAAGGACTTGTTAATGAGAAACATGATGAAGGGCAGTAGGTCCTCAGAAGTTGACTGAAACAACGGCGATGGGATGGCATCCAGTGGGAAGGTGGTTGGGTTACTAGATTTGATCAGTTGAAGGACAGCATCTGTGGAAAGAGAAGAAAAACAGTTTAAGGGATTGAGAATGAGATGATGCGGTTTAGTGGAAGGTGTGGGGACAGAGGGAAAAGACTGGCAGATTCTATCAACCTTCTCCTCAAAGAAGGTGACAAAATCCTCAGGGGTGAGAGAACAGGGTGCAGGGGGAGGAGGAGGGTTGAGAAGAGAGGAAGGTTGCAAGGTGTGCACATGAAAAAAGCGCCCAGGTCACAGCCTCAGGGGTTCTTCCATCCTGTACCTATTCCAGCCTGTCCATGGTCACATATCTCACTAGACTTTGTCACAAGCTGGCCTCCGTCAAAGTGCAACACCTTCATCCCTGCCATTGTAGATGTAAGTTTGTGGCATTGCCCAGATTTCCCTCTGCCAAAGAGACAGCGGACCTGCTCCTCCAAAACATGGTCAGGGTACGCGGGATGCCCACCAATGTGGTGTCTGACCGAGGACCCCAGTTCACCAGCAGATTCTGCTCATGTGAACAACTGTGAGCTTGGGCTTTCACCTGGAGTCTAATGGCCAGCAAAAGCAAGTCAACCAAGACCTGGCCCAGACATTACATTGCCTGACATCAGCAAATCCCACTTCCAGGATAGAGAGGTTGCCATAATACCCTCTAGCATTTGTCTATTTGGCTTTTGGGTGCCAGTTAGGGTACCCACTGTCCATGTTTGCTGAGCTGGAGAGAGAGGTTGGGGTGCCAGCAGCTGAACACTATGTTTGCTGATGCCACCAGGCATCTCGAACTTGAGCATGGTTTTGTGTTCTTTTTAGTTTCCCTTTTCAAAGAAGTTCCTTTGCATCAGCATGCTGGTCTTAAGCGTCTCCTTTTTTGTTATTACCATAAGTTTTTTAACAACACCTAGCATAGCGTTTTTTCCACCTTCTTCCAGCTCCTGTGATACAGTGCTAGAACTCTGCTCCCTAATGCAACAGGTCACCAGTTGAAACCCCGCACAGTGATGCCAAACATATCTATTTCACTTTATCACCTTATACCAGTAAGTATTCTGCACACTACAGTAACAAATAAATTGAATAAACACCCAAGAGTTCTGCACTTGGCCCACTCCCACCCATTTGGTGTCAGTGGTGGGATGGCTTGCTACAAAAACACATGATAAAAACTATAACTAAAAAGACTGGAAGAGCTCCGGTCCTTGGCCTGGAAACTGTGTGAGTCAGGAGAAGCAGATAAGCCCATAAAATGGAGGAGGAGGAGGAGGAGAAGAAGAAAAAGATGATTATAAAGGATATGCAAAGGATATTTCCAGTGGCCCCTGCTGTCACATTAGCACCAGCAACAAATGTGATGACACTGATGAAAGACTTCTTGCTAGCCTAGCAGCAGAGAGAGAAGCACTTTCTGCAAGAGCTCAAGCACCTTTCTGAGTTCTGGGCCAGATGACCCAGTAACCCAACAGCAACAGGGCAAAACACAGCACTGCTGCATCAGAATGCCCCGGGTTGGAGCTGCTGATGCCAGTCCCTCATCCCTATGCTTAATCAATTCCAGATTACAGCTAGCAATCATGTTAGTAGAATGACTCTAGCCACCACCAAGGGCAACAGAAAGAAGTCACACACAAAGAGCTGTAGGTCCTAGTATATCAATATGGGGAAGGCATCCAAATATTTCTTTTTTGGTTTGAGTGCATGGCTAAGACTTGCAGATGTTTGGGGCTGGTGCTGAAAGACTCATCCATCCATCCATCCATTTTCCAAGCCACTTCTCCGTCAGGGTCGTGGGAGTTATGAATCAAAACCAGCTTAATAGTTGACCTGAGGGATGTGCCCTTAGTAAAGTCTGCCATTCCACTGGACACATACAGACAACACTTCAAAGCTTGAGAGAAAATCTGTTTATTGAAGACCTAATTCATCATCAGTTCTATTCTATTCAGTTCTATCCTAGTATTTAGTGTTACATTTTACAAATATACTAGAAAATATTATATGACCCTGTGAAGAAGGGGGTGTGGCCGAGCGTCGATTGCAGGACAGAGAGGCTGGTTCAGTTGAACCAGCGGATTAAGTAATTGATGATGCTCACCTTTGCCTTGTTTCTGCCAGCCTACTTATACTCATCTCTCCCTTCAGTAGGCAGCAGAGCTTTGAGAGAGATGGTGACCCTGGCAAGGCGTGAGAAGCTGCCAAACAGAGTCCATGAGACATTAATGTGACATGCTGAAAAGCCATGTAAGTTGTGTGCAACAAATAAATCTGCTCTCTAACTTAACCCCTGCCCCCAGCGTCTTCCTTCCCCACCCATTCAGAACATGACAGTGGTGCCAAAACCAGGGACAGAGTGACCGGACGTCGCCATGGAGTCTTCATTCATTTCATTCATGGAGAGTAGGTGAAAGCCCTCTCCCTTCTGCAGCAGCTTGGGTTCAGTGGAATCACTGGATGAGGCCACAAAGCTGGCAGAGGCGCATATGCCGGTGTATTTGGGGGCCGGAGCCCCCACCCAGCAACCCTCTCTCTCTCCTTCTCTCTCTGTCCCTATGCCTGCTCCTCGAAAAAGGGTAGCCCTGGGCCCCAAACCCCTTCCTCACTCTTGCTCTCCCCACACCCCACCCCACCCCTTCCACTTCACGGTACACTCCTGCAGCAACTTAGGGTCTCCCTCCTCTCTCAGCACAGGGGCCAGCAGCTGAACCAGAGTGGGGGCGAAGCCTGGGCAGGTGTGTTGTCGATGTGGGGAATCCAGATACTTCCAGGACCACTTGTACCACATGGAGGTCAGGACTTTGTTCCGGGTCCCCATGTCACCACCTGCCTCCCCCAATTGGGCAGAAACATATTCCATTGAGTGTTCAGGGGGGAACATATCAAGCCTTGGTGGATTCGGGATATAATCAAACCATTGGTTCAAGACACGGCATTGGGGGGGGCATATGGGGTGAAGGTTCAGTGTGTCCATGGGGATGTACACCATTATCCCGCCATACCCATAACAATCGAGTTCAGGGGAAAAAGGCATAGCATTAAGGCAGTGGTTAGCCCTCGCCTTACCCATCCTCTAATTTTGGGCATGAATTGGCTGCAGTTTGGGGGGGTTGGTGAGAACTCTAGTAGAGGATGGGTCCCGCCATGAGACGGGGGGGCATGTGCCGTGCTCAGGGCAGGTGGGCTTCTGCATCCATTGCTGACGTCTACTGAGCAGAGGCGAGCTGTAGAGGGAGCCTCGGGGGGTGGGGCCAAGCTCGACCGCTTGGCTACACCTCCCAGGGTTACCCTCCTGGCTCCCATCAGGGATTTCCCTCTGGAGCAGTCACATGACAACTCGCTGAAGCATGCCTTTGACCAAGTGAAAGTCATTGACAGGCAGCTATTCGAGCCGGAATATGCCCTATCCTACCTGTACAGAGTCATGCGGGACACTCAAACATCGGAGACGTCAACCCAGATATTGGTGCCAAAAAGCTGTAGGGAAATGCTATTCCATGCGGCTCATAATAATCCCATGGCAGGGCATTTGGGTCAGGAGAAAACACTGAATCGCCTCATGGTCCATTTCTAGTGGCTGGGCATTCGTGCAGATGTACACAGGTGGTGTGCAGAATGTCACACGAATGTCAGCTCGTAAACCCTCCGGCCATCCCAAAAGCGCCTTTGTGGCCCATTCCACTACTCGAGGTCGCCTTCGAAAGAATTGGCTTGGACCTCGTCGGACCATTGGAACGAAGTGCACAGGGGTATCGGTTTGTATTGGTCTTGGTAGATTATGCAACGCGATATCCAGAGGCGGTGCCTCTTCACAACATATCAGCACGTACCATTGCGGAGGCACTCTTCAAAGTGATCTCCCGAGTCAGGATCCCAAAAGAGATCTTGACTGATCAGGGCACAACATTCATGTCTCTCACTTTACGCGAGCTGTACGAAATGTTTGACATTAGATAGATTCGTATCAGTGTTTACCACCCCCAAATGGATGGACTGGTCAAATGCTTTAAACAAACCCTTAAAAACATGATTCAGAAGTTCTTTCATGAGGATGCTAGAAACTGGAATAAGTGGCTAGAGCACCCTTCTGTTTAGCATGCGAGAGGTCTCACTAGCCTCCTTGGGGTTTTCTCCCTTTGAATTATTGTATGGGAGGAGATCCAGGGGCATCCTAGACATCATCAAGGAGTGCTGGGAGGAGGGGCCTTCGAATAGCAAAAACGAGATTCAGAACATTCTTGACCTGAGAGCAAAACTTCAAGCACTAGGGCACTTAGGCGGCAGGGCTTTGAGAAAGAAGGACACCCCAGCAAGGTGCAAGAGGGAGCCAAATGGAACGAGTCTGCGGGACGATAATGTGACAGGCTGAAAAGCAATTTAAGCTGTGTGTAATGAATAAATCTGCTCTCTACCTTAACCCCTTCCCCCGGCGTCTTCCCTCCCCGCCCATTCAGAACGTGACAGACCCTATTTTCAAAAAAGTTGGGTTGCTGTGCAAAATGTAAATAAATTATGCAATAATGTGCAAATCACTTACATTTAATTGAATTTAATACAAAGACAACATATAGAATGTTGAAACTGAGAAATTATATTTATTATTGGGTAATTATATTATATATATATATATATATATATATATATATATATATATATAATATTAAAAAATAAAGGGAACACTTAAACAACACAATATAACTCCAAGTAAATCAAACTTCTGTGAAATCAAACTGTCCACTTAGGAAGCAACAATGATTGACAATCAATTTCACATGCTGTTGTGCAAATGGAATAGACAACAGGTGGAAATTATTGGCAATTAGCAAGACACACTCAATAAAGGACTGGTTCTGTAGGTGGGGACCACAGACCACTTCTCAGTACCTATGTTTTCTGGCTGAGGTTTTGGTCACTTTTGAATGTGCTTTCACACTCGTGGTAGCATGAGACTCTACAACCCACACAAGTGGCTCAGGTAGTGCAGCTCATCCAGGATGGCACATCAATGCGAGCTGTGGCAAGAAGGTTTGCTGTGTCTGTCAGTGTAGTGTCCAGAGGCTGGAGGTGCTACCAGGAAACAGGCCAGTACAGCAGGAGACGTGGAAGAGGCCGTAGGAGGGCAACAACCCAGCAACAGGATTGCTACCTCCGCCTTTGTGCAAGGAGGAACAGGAGGAGCACAGCCAGAGCCCTGCAAAATGACCTCCAGCAGGCCACAAATGTGCATGTGTCCGTACAAACGGTTAGAAACCGACTCCATGTGGATGGTATGAGGGCCTGACGTCCACAGATGGGGGGTTGTGCTCACAGCCCAACACCGTGCAGGACGCTTGGCATTTGCCAGAGAACACCAGTATTGGCAAATTCGCCACTGGCGCCCAGTGCGCTTCACAGATGAAAGCAGGTTCCCACTGAGCACATGTGACAGACGTGAGTCTGGAGTCGCCGTGGAGAGCTATCTACTGCCAATGTTTCAATGTGTGACCAGTTTTGCAGAGTCTTTTACTATTAAGCCATGCTGTTATAATATGTGCAGAACGTGTTTTGGCACATTCATTCATTTTATTCATTTTCCAAGCCACTTCTCTCTCAGGGTTGCGGGGGGGTGCTGGAGTCTATCCCAGTAGTCATGGGGCGGAAGGCAGGATACACCCTGGACAGGTCACCAGTCCATCGTTTTGGCACAGTCTTGCTGACAAACAAAGCCTTCCCTGAAAGTGACGTTGTTTAGATGGCAGTATGTTGCACCAAAACTTGTACATATCATTTAGCAGTAATGTTGCTTTCACAGATGTGAGTCACTGTAGTACATCATGCACTGCCCTGGGCTCAAGGAGGATGCTGGAGGCAGGATTCACTGTTGCAACAGTCATTTTCACTAAACAAAGAACACAAACTAAAAGAAAACCAAAACTAAGCTGGCCACATTTCAGTCGTTTTCAACTAGACTTTCCAGTCCATGTTTCAGTTTTGTTCTTCAGCTCTTCACTCAGTCTTTTGCTGCTGCTGCTCCTCTCTCTTTCTTTTTCTGTTCTTTCTCTGCTCTTTTAAAATTCACTTTTTATACACAATCATATTACTGATCTGTTGCCATTTAACCTAATTAGTTTTGAGTGTCACACTACTCAGTTCCTCCAGTGTCTCCAACAAACCTATGAACGCCATCTCCAGTGATTCATTGGGTCCTGACAATTACATATACAGCATTTGGCTGACACACTTATCCAGAGCGACTTACAATTTGATTCGTTTAAACAGGTAGTTAAAGGTAGTGTTAGTGAGTCTTGCCTAAGGACTCTTATTGGTATAGTATAGGGTGCATGTCCAGGCGGGAGAGTGAACCCCAGTCTACAGCTTAGAAGGCAGAGATGTTACCCACTACACTATACACTACACTAAACTGACATCTTAGTCACATGCCCACTATCTAACAATAATAAACCATTGCAACGATCTTCCCCTGAGTTCTAACTGCTTTTACATGCTTTTAATTGTTTTTGTACGTATGTACCTGCTCAGTGTTGCTTGTCCCCTGTGAGGTATGGACAATTGACTTGTCTTTTGCATACTGACCATTTTTTCTTGTTTGTGCTTATGTTTTTCAGACCTTTAGTATTTTAGTCTTTGGATTGTTTATTATCCTGCCTTTTGGACCTATGTATGTTTACTCACTCTGGTTCCTCACATACCTGAAAATTTCTGTCACAGTTCTGACCTTTCCCGGTTGTGGACTACTCCTCTGGTTTGCCTCTTAAATAAATAATTTATTCTTTTACATCTACGAGCAACTGTTCCATTTGCCTAACATGACAGTGAGACCACCAGGTTATTTTTGTTTGTTTGTTTTGGTTTTTTTTTGCAGTACAGATACAGCTATACCTTGTCTCTTGTTGCCCTTTCAAACTTTTTTTAATTATTTGGTCATATCAAATTGAAAACAGACCTATTTTTTAAAAAAAAAAGAAATTTCTCACTTTAAACATTTGATATGTACTATTTTCAATTAAATCTAGAGTTTAAATTATTTGCACATGACTATATTTTTATGTATTTGTTGCATGTATATAAATAGATAGATACATATGTGTGTATGGAAATTCTGAAAAAAACTTAATTTGTTCTCAGTCTCAACTATTAATGAGTTGTTCCTTTTGTTTTTTTCTTTTTGTTACAAATATGTCAGTAGAAACCCATTGAGGCACGGGTCTTATTTGTTTTGATAAAGTTCTAAAGAGGAGCCCTGCTGTTGGGAGTGATATCACCAGAGACCAAACTGAAATATAAGTGATCTTTACAGATATGCTGGCATTCATTCTCAACTGATGAAGGTAGAGTATTACTAATGCAATTGACACACTACCAATAGTGATCTCATTCCTCTTCTACAACTTTTATGCTTTTATTAATATTTTTTAAAAATGGATTGTTGATTTAGTTTAATTATTACAACACTGCAACAATTTTATTCATACTACTACTGTAACAAAAAATATTATAAGGTGTTTCAGCACAAATCTAATTAGTGAAAACCTTTTCTTCATATAGGTGTTTTGAAGCCAGATGTCTGCTGACCTGACTTTCATGAAGTCAGTGTCATCAGTAAATACAACATTTATTCGTCCCTCCAGCTTTTACATCACAGGACTTCACAATGTCCCACATGCAAAGTATTACTATGTGTTTCTGTGTTTTGTGTATGCTGTGACTGTTTTAGGGAACTTGTTTATAATGGGCACCATATACCTGGCACGCAGCTTACACACTGCTAAATATGTAGCTGTATTCAACCTGGCTTTGTCTGATCTGTGTGGTAGCTCTGCTCTCATTCCAAAGCTTCTGGACATGTTTCTGTTTGAGAATCAGTACATATCGTATGAAGCCTGTCTAGCAAACATGTTTTTTGTTTATGTCTTTATGACCCAACAGTCTCTTACACTGCTTGCTATGGCCTATGATAGACTAATTGCTATATGTTTTCCATTAAGATATTGTGCAATTGTCACCAAAACATCAATGACGTTGATCATCTGTGTTTTGTGGATTCTCTCTCTGAGTGTCACTGTTCTGATGGTAGCTCTAGTAACCCGACTGTCCTTCTGTAGATCCACTACAGTTCACAGCTATTTCTGTGACCATGGTCCTGTCTATTACCTAGCATGTAATGATAACTCCATGAATTCCATTATTGGCAGTGTCTGTACTGCTGGACTGCTTTACATTCCATTGATATTAATAGCTCTCTCATATGTTTGCATTGGCTTTGCTTTACAGAAGATCTCACATGGAGCTGAGCGAAAGAAAGCTATAAAAACCTGTATCTCCCATGTCATATTAGTAGGCATGTTTTATCTACCATTTATTAGCGTCTTTACTGCAGCTGTTACAAAATTTATAGATACAAATGTTGCAATGATTAGTATTGCTTTGACACAAACCATACCATCTATGTTAAACCCCATCATATATACACTAAAAACAGAGGAGGTATTGCAGTCTATTAAAGTACTTTACAAACGAACAACAGTGAATTCTACAATGGAAACAGTTGTGAAAAAGACTGTGAAGACTTAAAAAGACAATAACTGTACAATCTTTCTCTTTAGAAAAATAATATGATTTTCAGTTTTATTTATTACTGTTTCTATTATTAATACTGGTCCACCAGTCTAGTTCAAGAAACTCAATGGATTTGGGCAACATACATTTCATCAGTTTCTAATTTAGTATTCATTACATTTACATAGCAATTTCTTTGTCCATCCATCCACTTTCTAAGCCACTTCTACCTCAGTGTCGCGGGGGGGTACTGCAGCCTATTCCAGCGGTCATCAGGTGGATACACCCTGTATCCACCAGGCAGGATACACCCTGGACAGGTCGCCAGTCCATCACAGGGCAGTCAGACAGACACTGTCACTCACACACTCACACCCAAGGGCAATTTAGCATGTCCAATTGGCCTGTGTCCAATTGCTTGTCTTTGGAGGAAACCGGAGAGCCTGGAGGAAACCCACGCAGACATGGAGAGAACATGCAAACTCCACACAGAGAGAAGGTTTATCTATCTATCATACTGTGTGCTTTCAACAACAGGCTCCTATAAGTAGGCAATCTACCATTTTCTGTGGATACAAAAAAATAGATTTTAACTTATTTAGACATGAAAGTTCTGTGTATTTTAGCTTTTTTATTTTAAAACTCTACATTTTTTTCTGACTCACTTTACTGGCCATCACACATACTGTTATACATTTAATTGCTTATAGCACTCTGTGACATATGTGACCTGTTGATTTTTTTAACATAATTGTTGACCCAAAACCACAGTTTGGGATTTATATATTTCTGTAAAAAGAAAATTTTAGCTTTTAGATGATAGCTGTATTGTCTTTGTGTTCCATGTATTACATGAAAAAAATTGTAAAAAGAGACTGAGCTCATGGACCATTTTGCCAGGTTTTTCTATATGTGCAGTGCTTCCGCTAAATGATAAAGTGCTAAAAACATCTGAAAATCTCTCATTTCTTTATTCTGTAATCACTAATAAATATTACAGAAAGGGACACTAACCAAAGTGTTTGAAGTGTGCTTGCAGATTTTATATTGATCTTAATGGTTTTCAAGTGCAACCTAAAGCTAAGCCCACTGGTACTGATGTTTCAGTTGAGTATTGGTAATATCTCTAAGATTTTATTATACTGTGGAGAATCTGGAACAGAAGACAGGTGTTTCAGCAAAACAGTGACTTCAAACACAAAGTCAAAGTAACCTAAGACTGGTTTCTAAATCAAAATCATGCAACCTAGTACTTTTCATTGCCTTAAGTTCTTTTGTAGCCTGTGTAGTAGAACACCTTCTGTTTCTTTTTTTTTCTCTGTGGGGTATGTCAGTAATTAGGATATTCCTGGATGTCCCGTGTTGTTCCTGGAGGAACATAATTTCACTCCACTGTGTACTTGTACATAGATGAAATAAATAAAGTCTCTTGACTTAACTTGATTGCAATTGCTCTAGTTTTACCACTTCTATTATTCCATTTTTTTGGGTTGGGGGGGTTGTGTTTTATTTGAGAGTTTTATTTAAGATGCTGTTCTAACTTTTAAAAAAAGTATTTTATTGTCTAAGCTCCCCTCTAGCCTGCAGCCATATTGTGTGTGCAAATGTGTATTTCATGTATTGTGAGCCACTGGCTAGAGGGATTCCAACCTCTTTTAGTTATTATTACTATTATTTTTCTTTTAGTTATTCTCCAGTCTATGTGGGGTTATGTCCAGTCAAGGGAGTTTGGGACTGAGGAATGATTGGGGATGACTTTGTTGTCTTCACTAGAATGGTAGAAATTTGCAGTGCAGTGTACTTGGAGTGATTAGCATGTATTGCTGGAATGCTGTCCTTTTTTCTTTTTAATCTATTGACGTGTGTCATTGAGAGAATAATCTTTTAGTCATCCCAACAGGTCTAGGCTTGAGTAACCCCAGTAGTACTGTGAATATTTTTAGTACTGTTTGTTTTTATTTATTTTTATGTTTGTTTTACAAACCAAACTGACAGTAGGTGTATGGCCTTAATAAAGACTGTATTTTTGTATTTTCCTGAACCTGCATTTGTGAATTTACTGCGGTCAGAGCTCCACTTTGCTCTAGGTATAAACCAAGGGGTGGCGTAGTCTGGTATGCAATAACGGGGCCACCACATTCTGGCACAGTTGGTAGGATATTTTCTGAGGTTGTCTCCCTGTCAGTTTGGTACTAGACTTTTATTAAGGGGACTAGAGGAGCATCAGTTTGTGTGGTTGGTGGTGGAGAACAGCAGCTGCACATCAACGGAGAGGAGCCCACTGGTGAAGAGTCTGCACATGAAGGGCGAGCTGCAGAGGTTGCAGGAGCAAGTGGAGGGGCTCCAAGCAGAAAATTAGAGACTTTCCTTGGCACCAAATGGAGGTACTGGGGATAGTGTTAAAGAAAATGGCACCCAACCTGTATGGCGAGAACAGGCATTTTACTTTCCAAGAGAAAGAAAGTGCTCTAAGTTTTCTGGTTTAGCAGCAGCAGGGGCCATTTCTATGGATGAGTGGGCTGAAGAAGTTCAAAGCTGTATTAGATAAAGATATGTCAGATTTAGATTAAGCTCACAACAAGATCAAATATAGACCTGCAGCTATCAGAGAGAGTCCTGGTGAAATTATCACTTTTTTAAAAGTGGTGTATTGGTGTACTTATGTGTACTGACAGCAATGTTTTTTTATAGCAACAAGAGGGTGAGTCTTTATTTGAGTTTCCACATCCATTAACGGAACTCATGGACAGAGTAAAACAATGTAATAGTGATTCTATTGCTAATTCTAATATGGTTTTAAGGGACCAGTTCTGCGAGAATGTTAGGGACCACACTTTATGTCAGGAGCTTAAAAAACTTGTGTGAACGGATGAGGATATGTCTCTTTTAGATGCATGACATGAAGCCATCAAGTGGATGTAGGAGGGCCAGCCAGGTCACAACAGGGGTCATCACACTCTCCGGTGCAGCAGTGAAATTCAGTTAATATCCCAATGTGAAGCTACAGGTACATCATCATCTGAGTTATCTGTTCAAAAAGACATGGTTTTAAAGCAACAAGCCCAGCTGGATCTTTTGGTTAGACATTTGGGCCCCCCTACTACTCTGGCTTTCTCTATACCTAGAAGTCATTTTAAATGGTTAGGTCTTTAGGCTATTAATGGGCTAGAAATATGCTTCATAGGATATATTGGGTTGGATATGGTGGTTCTTGGGCAGTGCATTCCTTGGAGGGGAATCCTAATTGTCCCTGTGAATGTTACCTGTAAGGTGATTATGCCAGGCATATTGGGGATGAATGTACTTGGGGACTGTTATCGAACTCATTCTGAACAGCATAGTTCCCAGCTTTTCCATTCTCCCCCCAGTGCAGTCGGTAGTCCCAGCAGTTCAGCATGCTTTGAGACACTGCGAGAAGGTTGAAGCCATTCTGAATGCCTTTTAAAGTTAAAGTGCACAGAAGGTCTGCAGTTTGCATTGGGGCCAGCACTCTCATGATAGTTCCTGTCCTCCTGTCAACAAAGTTCTTGTTGGAGCCTTTGGACTTTCAAGGTGGTCATCTGCCTGAAGGCTTGCTTGTGTCCCCTACTCTTGTCTCCATTAAGAATGGTTTTTTGTATGCCCCAGTGGTTAAACTTATGTACTTATGTGGGGCTTCCCCTTCGCCACTGTACCGTCTGTGGTAGCAACATCAGTGGCAGCACGAACATTCATCTCTGTTGATCCATCTTGGGAAGACTGTCTGCCATTTCTTTCTGCACTACTCCTTGTGATGATCTCTCTGTTCCTGATCTTGAGGTGTTGACAGAGCAACAGGTTGCACGGCTTAAAGCCCTTTTCTCAAAGTACAGAAGTATATTCCAAAGGAGGAGACTTGGGGTGTACTATTCTGATTACTCACAAGATCCCGTTGCTAGATGATGTTCCAGTCAGACCTATCGATGAAATCTCTCTGGCAATGGCTTGGAATGAGGAGTGTGAGCATGTATTCCAGCTTCTGAAAGAACAACTTACCTCTGACATATGCTGATTTTAACAAGCCCTTTATTTTGGAAGTGGAAGCCAGCCAGGAGCATGATGGAAAGGTGTGCCTGATTGCATTTGCCAGCAGAGGATTGAGGCCTACTCAAAGAAACATGGAGAACAATAGTTTCATGAAACTTGAACTCCTTGCTGTTAAGTGACATTCAGTCGTACTTAACACAACTTATTGAGAACATTACCACTGGCTGAAAGAGACACTGGCTGCACCACCTGCCCCAGCTGACCTTTGCATGTAAAACCAACCCCCACCAGACTATAGGCAGACATATTATTATCTTAGGTTGTGATCCAAGGCTACCTGTAGATTTTCTGTTGGGGGCTGAAGAAACCATACCAAGTTGGGGTAACATTGGAGGAATGGATTCAGAAACATGATCAGAGTCTAAGGATGGTCAACTTTGAAGCATGCTGCCTGCTTCAGCATCTTCAATGAAGATGCCACAATACATTTGTGTTTGTATTTATAAGTACAAAGTAAAAAGATATTATGCCTGTACATTTGAAGTAGATATGCACCCAGCAGGCATAACATTATGAGCACCTCCTTGTTTCTATGCTCAATGTCCATTTTCAAACTTCACTTACTATATACGTGCACTTTGTAGTTCTACAATTACTGACTCTAGTACATCTGTTCTCTGCATACTTTTTTAGCCCCCTTTTACCCTGTTCTTCAGTGGTCAAGACTGTCATGGACCCTGACAGAGTAGGTACTATTTGGGTGGTGGATCATTCTCAGCACTGCAGTAACACTGATGTGATGGTGGTGTATTAGTATGCGCTATGCTGGTCTGAGTGGATCAGACACAACAGTGCTGCTGATAAACTGTGCAGCAGCAGGGTGAACTGACAAGGTAGAAGTGTCTAATAGAGTGGACAGTAAGTGGACACAGTGTTTAAAAACTCCAGCAGCACTGCTGTGTCTGACCCACTTATACCAGATCAACACACACTAACACACCACCTGACTACTGAAGAACAGGCTAAAAGGGGGCTAATGAAGTATGCAGAGAAACAGATAGACTACAGTCTGTAATTGGAGAACTACAAAGTGTGCATATGTAGGTGGAGCTGATAAAATGGTCAGTAAGCACAGAAACAAGGAGGTGGTCATAATGTTATGCCTAATCAGTGTACGCACTGGGCTGTTTCGCAAACCTTGTGCTGTGCAAGATCTGTGAAATGGAATGATTTTTTTCTTGTTTTGGAGCATTTCACAAAGAAATGGGAAGTTATCACTTATCGCAGTGTGTATTCAGGAGGCTGCTTCTTACCAACAACCAGATTATCATCAATTATTATTTGAGTTCACCTGCCTAGCCAGGCTGAACTTCAGCCTCCACATGCCAAAATTGTTTTTCACATTTTCCTCATTAACCTAAAATAATTTCACATGTTATGGTTAAATAAGTTTGTAAGTGAATTTTTCTAAAGAGGTGTGCACCATAATCATCCCATGATACCGTAGGTCCTCCTTCTTTTCTCGCCTAGGACCAATTAACTGCAGCTTCTTCACTAGGCCCCAGGTGTTCACCATTGCTGACAATGTGCACTGTTGAGGACTGCTCAGTGCTTGATTCTGTGATGTTTCAAGCCACTGCCCCAACTATGTGGTCAATGGCCTAGGTCTCATTTGTTGAGGTACTTCTTGTACCTGCAAAGAAAACTTACTTAACCAAGAAAGCTAAAATTAATAAAGAGCTTAGTTTTAGGGACAGGCAGGGGAAACACAAGTTAAAGTGCCTCCTCTGTGGAGTAGCGAGGGGCAAGTTCAGAGCAGGCTGAGGTTGATTTTGATATCTTTTCCACAACCATGTTGAATGCAGATTTTCTGCCTTTGTCAATTCTTGACAGTTCCAGACAAGGGTTAAGAGGTTAAGTGGTCGCAACCACTGAGCTTCGGTAGATAAAATATTGAAGTTAGCATTGGTTAGACTGTGCCCAGACCCCCCAAAACAGTGGTTTCACAAGATAAAGCATTTTATATAGAGTTTCATTGTACAAGCAAGGAGTGTAGACACACAAACGAGTTGGTTGTCAGCATGCACAACTTGGCAGATTAACTAGGTAGGCTTCTGAACTCACAGTCCATTCTGCATAAAGCTATTAAGAATACACTTGCACCTGCTTAGGATGCACATGCTTCAGAAGAGCTGCTAAAATTAGCTCTTCTAACCATGTGCATGCATGCTCACCACCAAACATGGCTGGCTGAGTGCTTGTTTCCTGGGCTGTGCCAAGCTTTGCTGAGGTTTGTGCCCTTAACATCTTTTAAAGGCATTCAAAAAAGATTCTTCACTGTCCCCCTCCCCATGATCCAGAAGATAATGAAAATAATGCCTTATCTTGATGAATCACTGGTATGTGCCCCATTGAAGCAACAAGTACATGAGGACACACTCAGTGTGCCCTCAGAGCTTTCCTGCCTCTGGACCATTCTTAGGTCATATTCTCCTCCATTCATCACCTCAAGCTTGGAGGTACAGTAATTAAGTCTCTTGAATATGCAGGGACTGTTTAAAGCAAATGCACAGGTAGTTGCATTGGGAAAACTTTCATAAGTGGCTTATTGACTTGTGGCTGGATGTGGTGCACCACAGGCATGCATTTATATGCATTTCCAGAAATTGCTTGACAACCTACAGCATTTGGAACTTCCCATCACTGCCTTCCTCCTGCAGGGGGTGACAATGCGGCAAATCCCCTCCATTAGGAAGGTGTTAACCACAGATGCCTCAACAACCACCTGGGGGACTGTGTGGTGTTACAAGTTAGTTCAGGTACTCTGGTCGATACAACAAGCTGAAGACCACATCAACACTCAAGAGCTGTGTATGATAGGGCCAGCCTTGAGACATTTTCAGTGTGTGTGTGATAGGGCTGACCTTGAGACATTTTCACTGTGTTCCAGGGGAGGAATGTTTTAATGGACTATTTATCAGTGGTTTATCATGTGCATCACTTTGGAAAAAGTGAGGCTCACTCATCTTTCAAGTTCTTGTTACTGAAAGCAGCTCACCTAGTGTTTTCAAGATCACAACATGCTTTCTTGCTGTAGTGTGTTCTAGTCGATGTGGTGGTTGTTCAGGGAAGTGCAAATGTATCTCTTTGCCCTTTTGCACACTGTTCAGAGTATGCAGGACAAGGATGCCCTTGCCCATGATGGGTTAAGAGCCCTGCTTTAATTTTTTCCCCTTTGCCTCTCGTTTCAGCTCTCCTGGACAGGGTGTCTGAGGTGGCATTGAGTCTGACTCTGACTCTGATTTTATGGGCATACTGTGTCTGTTGCCCAGTTAAGGGCTCAGTTTTTCGGTGCTGGCAGGGCACTGAGAAAAGAGTGGGGGCCTTTACACTCCACCTCCGTGAAATACATCAGTGGTGTGTGGTAGTTCCAGGTCCAGAGGGAGGTGGCGACAAGATGCTGTGTGCCCAGTTCACTATGGGACTTTGACCAAGCCCTGTTCAACAGAAGCTACAGCACCAAATGCGACGGAGGCCGGATATGTCCTTCATGGACACATGCAAGGAGGCCAAAGCTCTTTAGAAGGAGATGGGCCCAGGGGATGTCCAGGTCTGCCGAGCCCATGCCCTGGAACCAGCTCCATTTCCTGTGGCCCCTAACTCCACCTGGCAGTAATGGAAATACTCCTTGAAGTCAGAACTCCAGCAGGAGCTTAAAGACCAGATAGGCAAACCCTTATCGGATGACCTCCAAAATCTCCACTGCCAGAGTCATAGGGCTGACCCGCCCTAGAGAGGGTGCCACACCCCAGACACCACACCTCTATCTAGATCCCGCACTGTTAGGGCTGCCCCAAGGGAGTCACAGCCCTATTGGTGGGATGCCCAGGAGAGACATATCTGCCAGGAATGTGGAGAATTGGGCCACATCCAGTGGTCCTGTTCTCAGTACCAACACCCACCCAAAATCCTCTGATTTTTAGTACCCTCAGTCGCTGTGGGGCAAGACACAGAGGAGGCAATGGCAGTAACAATTGCAGTAAAGAAGCCCTTGATGGTGGGAGAATGCCCTCAAGTAGAGGTTAATGTCTGAGATAAAAGAATTCCCTGCATTCCCTTAGATACAGGATCCCAAGTTATTTTATTTAGTTACACTTTTTTCCAGAAGCATTTTTGTATGGATGAACTTCATGATGCAGGTGAGGTCCCAAGGCTAACTTTAAAGGCCACAAATGGTCTAACCATTCCTTATGTGGGGTATACTGTGCTTGACTTTGAAGTGGGTGGAATGCAGCTTTCAGATAAAGGGGTGGTGATTGTGAAAGATTTATGCCTTAGGGCTGACCGTGGGATATTGGCATTGAACATTATTGCTGATTGTTGGACACAGGTCTTCCGAGGGACCCATCCAGGGGAGATGATGCTTAGATCGACCAACAGCCCAAGGGCAGGGGTTGCCTGGACTCAATCTTTTGCAGGCTGAAGACAGACATTGATGTCTGCACCAGGGCCTTGTCTCCAGGAGGTCGTGAAGCTGGAGCCCTAACTGCCAGTGGTACTTCCCCCTGAAAAGGAGGTGATGCTGTGGACCCAGATCTCCCAAGGTAAAGGCTTAGCTGACTGTTTAGTTATAGTGGAAGATTTGGATAATGGAGACCATGAGAGGTGGGTGGCAAGGACTCTTGTATATAACCCTAACCCTTTCCCTGTCCAGCTTCCCCAGGGTCATCCATTGGCAGCAGTGGTCCAAGTGGCTGCCAGCAATGTGCAGAGACAGAGTGAGCTGGTGCTGACTAGCACAGAGCCGGCGGTGGTATAGGTAGTGGTGCAGCCTATTCAGATGGCAAAGGCTGAAGACCACCCTGCACAGGCTCTACAAGGCGAAGGTCTCACCAGGGACCAACAGGACTAGTTGGCTGCCATGCTGCGATGGTGGGCATCGGTGTTTGCCACTAATAAAGATGATTTTGGGTGGACAAATGTGGTTTTTGCATCAGATTCCCTCAGGGAGTGCACCACCTGTACGAGAGCAACTTCAACAGTCTGTACCCTGAGTTGCGTGCACTTTTACAGGGCATGTTAGAGAGTGATGTTGTGAAGGAGAGTGCGAGTCCCTGGGCTGTTCCTGTTGTGCAGGTATGGAAGAAGGATGGATCCTGGTGCTTTTGTGTCAATTATCACAATCTGAATGCTGTAATGCATGAGAATGCCTATCCTGTTCCCTGCATCGAGGAGTCCCTCACCACCTTGAAGAGGGCAACATGGTACTCCACCTTGGATCTGGTGTGTGTGTGTACTTGCAGGTCGAAGTGTATCCTCGTGACCAGGACCGTGTTAACTATGTCACTGGAGTTGTGGAGATACCCTTTGGTCTGTGCAATGCCCCTGCCGCAATCCAACGACTAAAGCACCATTGCCTAGGTAATCAGGTGAACGATTTTTTTATTAGCCACACCAGCCACGATCTACTCTGCGCTGGGCCGCCTGAGAGGGAGTTACACCGGCCGCGATCTATGCTGCGTTGGGCCGCCTGAGAGGGGGCTACACTGGCCGTGGTGGGTAAAATCATTGTTAATGGACTGGACTTTTGTTGCTAAGAAGGATGGCTATGAAAGTAATACAAAAGGATATGGAGGAATTAAAAGATGCCATGAACATGATGTCCGGTGAGTTGGCGACATTGACTAAACAACAGATAACTATAACTGAACTGCTAAATGAAATCAAGCAGCTTAAAATGCTAAACATGGAACAAGCCAAAAGAATTGAAATTTTGGAAAACAGAGTAGCTGACTTGGAGCAGTATTCTCGAGGAAATGATGCCATGATAACAGGATTAGAAATAAAACCCCGGAGCTATTCACAGGCTGTGAGAAGGAGCAGGAATGACAACAATTTAGAACATGAAAGTACAACAGAGGAGCAGGTAATTACATTCCTGCAGAGTAAAGACATTGAAATTGAAAACAAGAACATTGAAGCTTGTCATACTCTACCAATCAAAAATCAGAGAGGAAAGTCTGCAGTAGCACCAATAATCATTTGGTTCAATAATAGAAAACATAAGATTGATTTGTTGAAGCAAGGAAGAAATCTGAAAGGTACAAGTGTTTATATTAAGGAACATCTCACTAAAAAGAATGCAGATATTGCCAAGAAAGCCAGATTATTAAGAAAACAGAACAAAATCCAGGCAACATTGGACAATGAACTGTAAAGTTTTTATAAAAACAAAAGATGCACCTGAGAATGCCAAAGGTCTATGGATTAGATCCTTAGAGCAATTAGACAGGTTATAAGTTGATAAGTAGTGATGCACAACAATAACAGTAAAATAACAGAAATAAACATGGGTTTACAAATGCTGTGTTAAATGAATATTGTAGTGTCACTCATAGCTGAACTGAATCAATGATCCAATCTGACGTTGACTTTTATCACTTTTACTTCCATAATTAATTCTTGAACATTAAATGTTTAACAAAAAGTCAACACTAATGATATTTCAATTTTACACTTTTTTACTGCAGTAAAAAAAACATTCCTTCCTGCCAACTGAAACAAAAACCTTCAAGTTGTTTCAGACAAAATACAACTTTTCACATTAACATGTTAACAATCTAATAACAATCAAGGTTTGAATTAAGTTTTGGTGCAAATCACACACTCAATTTTCATTTTATAATCATAAGATGATTGGCTTGCTTAAGGGGATGTCCTTTTTCATTTGGTTGTTTTAAAACAAATAACATAAGGACTAATTTGTGCAAAAACTGAACAGTGTGGATGTTTATTTCTCTCTAACATTTCAAAAGTCAACAGATTAATTTCTGAGCATAATGGATGACTTTTAAATAGTTTCTATGGGTAGCAAAGTTACTATTCACATCCATGACAAGGCAATTTTTTACCATGATGAAATGGTAAATCTTAATTATTTTAAAAAATCATTTAAAAAGATTAATATTCAGTTTAGACAATGTTATATATCATTCAAATATTAAACTTTTAAAATTGTTATGGATGTAATGCCCACTTTCCTGTCATACAGATTGAGGAGGATTTGACCTATTTATGTCCATGTGTCCATCACATGAACATGGTCAGCTATGAATCAATCTATATTCAGTGTCATTTTTCCCACATTATGGTATTACTGGTAACTTTGTTAAATTCAATATAATCAAACAAAACCTGGACATAGAACTTTCAACAACAAAGGCAATGATGATGAAAATGATTAGGATTGTACAAGCAAAGCCAGCAGTCACTCAAAGAGTTGCTGAATGAAATTACAGGAACACAAAGAACAATATTTCAATATATCAATAGCTATTCAATATATATCAATGTTCATTTCATATATATCTTTGTACCACTGAGATATATAGAACTAATGTTGATATATATACAATGAACATTGATATATATTATATGAACTTTGATATATACAATGAACTTTGATATATATTGAATGAACTGTGATTATATATATATATATATATATACAATGAACATTGATATATATTGAATGAACATTGATATATATGGAATTAACTTTGATATACATGGATCAAACATCCATCCATTCATCCATCCATCATCTTCCGCTTCTCCGGGGTTCGGGTCGCGGGGGCAGCATCCTGAGCAATGAGGCCCAGACCTCCCTTTCCCCAGCCACTTCCACTAGCTCCCTGGGAGGGATTCCGAGGCGCTCCCAGGCCAGCTGGGCGATATAGTCACGCCAGCGTGTCCTGGGTCTTCCCCGGGGTCTCCTCCCCGGTGGACTTGCCTGTGACACCTCCCAAGGGAGGCGTCCAGGAGGCATCCTAACAAGATGCCCGAACCACCTCAACTGGCTCCTCTCGACATGGAGAAGCAGCGGCTCTACCTTGAGTCCCAATCTGCCTGTCAATCTCCCGCTCCCTTGTACCATCACTCGTGAACAAGACCCCAAGATACTTGAACTCCTCCACTCGAGGCAAGAGCCTATCCCCGACCCAGAGAGGGCTCTCCACCCTTTTCCGCCTGAGAACCATGGTCTCGGATTTAGAGGTACTGATTCTCATCCCAGACGCTTCACACTCGGCTGCAAACCGATCCAGCGAAAGCTGAAGTTCGCGGCCTGATGTCCCCAATAGGACCACATCATCTGCAAACAGCAGTGATGTGACCCTGAGGTCACCAAACCGGACACCCTCCATCCCTTGACTGCGCCTAGAAATTCTATCCATAAAAATTATGAATAGAATCGGTGACAAAGGGCAGCCCTGACGGAGTCCAACTCTCACTGGGAACGAGTCTGACTTACTGCCGGCTATGCGAACCAAACTCCAGCTTTGTTTGTACAGGGCCTGAATGGCTCGTAGCAAAGAGCCATGTACCCCGTACTCCCGAAGCACCTCCCACAGAATACCCCGGGGAACACAGTCGAATGCCTTCTCCAGATCCACAAAGCACATGTGGACTGGTTGGGCAAACTCCCATGAACCCTCCAGAATCCTGGAGAGGGTGAAGAGTTGGTCCAGTGTTCCACGACCAGGGCGGTGATCAGTTGACAGCTCAGCTCCTCTCTTTACCCGAGTGTCCAATACACATGGCCGCAAGTCCGATGACACGACTACAAAGTCAATCATTGAACTGCGGCCTAGGGTGTCCGGGTGCCATGTGCACTTTTGGACATCCTTGTGTTCAAACAGAGTGTTTGTTATGGACAAACTGTGGTTTGCACAGAAGTCCAAAAACTGAACACCACTCGGGTTCAGATCAGAGAGGCCATTCCTCCCAATCACACCCCTCCAGGTCTTACTGTCGTTGCCCACGTGAGCGTTGAAGTCCCCCAGTAGGACAATCGAGTCTCCAGGAATAGCACTTTCAAGCACCCCTCCCAAGAACTCCATGAAGGCTGGGTATTCTGAACTGCTGTTCGGTGCATAAGCACAGACAACAGTCAAGACCTGTTCCCCAAACCGAAGGCGTAGGGAAGCTACCCTCTCGTCCACCGGGGAAAACCCCAACATACAGGCCCCGAATCGAGGGGCTATGAGAAAGCCCACACCTGCCCGCTGCCTCTCACCATGGGCAACTTCAGAAAAGAAAAAAGTCCAGCCCCTCTCAAGGAGATTGGACCCAGAGCCCAAGCTGTGTGTTGAGGTGAGCCTGACTATATCTAGCCGGTATCTCTCAACCTCGCGTACCAACTCAGGCTCCTTCCCCGCCAGTGAGGTAACGTTCCAAGTTCCAAAAGCCAGTTTCAGCAACCGAGGATCAGAACGCCAAGGCCCACACCTTTGAACACTGCCCGATCCACAATGCCCCGAACCCCTACTACTGCCCCTCCCATCAGTGGTGGGTTGATGGGAGGGGGGATCAAACATCGAGATATAAAAATGAATAATATAATTCATAAAATGTTTTGTTCAGACATAGAGGGATAAAACTTGGGGTTGTGTGTGTTGTAGTCTCGGGCCCTCCCCCACCAGCAAAACAGACTGTTTAGGTTGTTATTTAATGTACTTATGTTATTCTTTACAGTTTGTGCTTGTGTTCAGCTCAGAGTTAGTGAGAGTGTGCTTGTTTTTTGTCACTACAAAAACACCGGTGTTGTTACCAACTTATCTTTCAGGGTTTTAAATGCCCGTTTGCAGTCTCCAATGGCCATCCAGTGAGCACACCCCTGATCTTGATTTGCACTCTCGTAGCCACCAGCTTGTGAAGTGGAACAGCACGCTTTGTAAAATGTTAAACGAAATCACAGATAATATGATGCAAAACCGAGGAAGTATCACAGCTCTTTTGTCATAGTTGGGCGCTTATATTCTGAAACAGCAGAAATTTTGTCATTTTGTCACCCCCAAAGCAGAGCTCACATGTCCCAAATAGCGAACTTCAGGCTGAAAGATATGGCATTTCTCTAATTTTAACTTGTTGCTGCAATCTTCCGTAAACCATCTCAAGATGCTGTAAGTCTCCAAAAATACGTTCCATGAGTCGCTGGAATTACAGTTACAGTTCCTGAAATGCCCAAAGGGTGGTGTGGACGAAACCAGTCCTGCGTGTTCGTTGATGCAAAGTAAATGAGACAAGTAGATCAGACTGAAGTGAAACAAACGGTTTTATTACAGAATTCTGGAGAGGTTACAAACAGAGAACATGCATCATGTATCTCCCAAGTAAGCTCTGACCCCTTCTCATCTGACTCCCTTTTTTATAGTTGCATGACCGCTCCTTCCTTACCCCAGCCTCCAATATGTGCGTTAGGCCATCTCACTAATCCACATCATAAAAGTTTAAGGATGCGCTCGTGACATGAGTGCATCTGCAAGGTCAGCTTAAGGTATTTCCTGTGTTTATCAACTCCCCCCGTTTTCCAAACAATGGCTCTGCTTATCTGACCAGATGAACCACATGTGTGGTGTGCTAATCCCAGGGTCTACTACTATCAGCTTCGAGGTATTACCTGTTATCTGACGTCCTTGTGTATTCCACCATTAGTCAGCACACAGCCTTATGTGCTGACTCTTAGCTCTTAGAATAGCACAATATAACCATTAAGCTTTCTTTAATACATCTTAAAAGAGTAATATGAGCAATACTAAGGCTAATAATTCCACAATTCCCCCTTTTGACCTTTCACCCGAAAGGTCAACATTCAGACATAATATTTAAACATAAATTGTACCCCGATTTAGTTCCATGTTATTCTCCAGATCGCTATCCTGGTCACCAGAGCGGCCATTGCTATCCAGGAGAGGAAGCATAATGGCCCCCTTAGGCTCCTGTTTATGGAACATTGAAGTAATAAACCTCTCAGCTAATGTCCTAATACAAGGAACGCAGCAACAACCGCATATAATGAGGATGGCCAAAAACACAGCGATTGACATACATAGAGAGATAAACACGGCCTTCCATTTACCAATACCTTATCCAACCACCCCGTGATGGCGTTGTCCAACCCAGAATTGTCATGCATTTCTTTAGAGAGAGCTTTGAGGCCCTCTAGGGCTTTAGTAACTGATCCATCCGGGGCGGTGTTGTTGGGGATGAATGTACAACACATATCACCAAACATGTGACAAACACCTCCCGTTTCCGCCAAAAGCATGTCTAAGGCCATTCTATTTTGTATAGCCATTAAAGACGTGGCCGAGAGTTGTGCGCTGAGGCCCTCAACGGCTACCTTGGTTAAATTGGCAAGGCGCATGACTTGGTAATTAACATAATTGATGCGATCTACATTTTTGTTGGGGGTGACGGGGAAGAGGGCAGAGATAATAGGAATATTTTCAAATCCTGCGGCTATTTGATCAACTAACTTATATTCGTCGGGGACCCCCCTTGGGACCCCTATGGCGTCTATGTAAGTGAGTGAATTTTTGGTGAGATCAAAATGATCCTCTGTAGTTTCACGTTTTCGCCTATGCATAGTAATGTGTTTAGCCTGTCTCTGACCTACTAACAATATTGGAGACACCAGCCTTACCATGGCACAGAGACCGAATGTGTGAATAGGCATCCGGACTAAAAGAATAGTGCCGCCGCAGTAATAATATAGCCCTGCTCTGGCCCATGGGCCTACGGAGGCATTCCCTGAGTATGTAATGTGACACCAATCAGGGTTAATCTGGCCTATCATTTTACCTCGGCCGGTGCCATCAACGTAAGTGTGATTAAAACAGGTGAAGTTGCCGCTAAGTGGTGCTCTAAATGGGCCCGTACCCGTCGTATTGGCTATAACTGGGAAAATATCGGCTAATGTAGTGCAGTTAATCGGGTTCGCTTGTTTTGTGAGCTCAATCATACATTTAAAGCCTGTCATATCTGTGTCTGGAAATAAAGGAGCTGGGGCTAAGGAGAGCGGGGCACGAGCCTGTGCACAAGCCACGCAGTCCTCCATCCCAGCTTCCCCAGCCTGGGCTGCTAACCATTTGAGCCACAAATTATCCCCTACGTATCCTGTCGTTAATTTAACAATATCACCCGGTGACCACTTAGTATAGTCCGAGCCCTTAAGCCCTGGATCAGTCACCTCCTGGGTGGCGGGGGTAAATGCATTAGTCATGGTACTAACCGATGCTGATACAACTTTATTGTGCATATTTATTTTAATTAACCCTAATGGGTCCTTACTCGATACATCTACTCCTAATATGAGGTATGGAGAACGACCAGTCCTACCCCGATGCGCATCCATAATCGATTTCTCCCATTTAATAGATAAGGTCAATGGATTTTGAGTCCTACTAAAGTCTCGTTGAAATGACATATGTTCCCAATCTGTCTTATGAGTGTAAGCATCTCTTGCAGCTAAGGTGGGTTGCCATCTACCCGTATATTTTATCACTGAGTGCCAATACCTACACCACCTATCATCCCAGCCCCAACCAAACCCACACTTAGTCGTGACCTGCAGATCCCAGCAAAGATATACGTCATAACCTCTATATGTTGAGTTCTGACCTGCGCAGTTAATGACGTCACACAAATCAAAGGTCCATGCTGTGGAGCTGCCTAGGGTGTAGTCTAATTCTATTCCCCCGTATTTACTAATACAATGGTCTTTGTTTGTAGTTGATCGTCTACTTCTGATTTTAACTATGTCCGGTGGTGCTGTAACATGGTCGGGGTTAACGGAGGTGTTCATGTTAAGATACTGTGTTATCTGAGTGATATTATCATTTGTAGTATTGGGGAGGGAGGAGCTGTCATGCAAGGTGATCTGAGCGAAGCTTGCAAAACAGAGCATAAAAATACCAAACATACATAAAATAATCATGCCCGCATATAAAACACATTTCTCCTTTTCTTCAAGTCCCTTTCTGTCTTCTAAGGAGAGTCTCCTAAACCCCTGTGTTCTGTCATTTCCGAGGAACCACATGTTACCCCAAAAGCTAACGAACAATAATTAACTATATGTATATGTGTAAAGGTGCTCTTCGCCAGATGTTGGCCCTTCTGCGCTGGAGGCAGGGTAGACTTTCCCTGTTGTGCCTCTGTCCCCGGGGATTATTCTGCCCCGTTGGATGGGGACTCCTTTTCTGCCTTCGGTAGGTGCGCTGGTCTGCACTGGGAGAGATGGTACCAAGCAGGTCCTTTGCCACTAAGCCGAACGGCGTGAGACGTTCGCTCGACCACTCTGTAGGGTCCTGTCCACCTGGGCTCACACCACTTCCGCTTGATAACTTTCAGATAAACCCACTCAGCTAGTGCTACCTCCGGAGGGGCGTCAATTTCTGGTTCCCCCTTGGAGCGGACCTGCACAGAGTAAGCTTGACACAATGCTTTCAGCTCATTAAAGTAGGCTTGGTGAGATTTGTATTGTATGTCTTTACACGCTAGCGCAGTATGGGGCCCCGGAAAAGATCTACCTGTCATCAGTTCAAAGGGCGTGAACCCTGTAGCTCTGTTTACAGAGCTTCTGATGCTAATTAATACAATTGGTAGGGCATCCAGCCAATTTTGCCCTGTAGAATATACAACTTTGTTCAATTTTGATTTCAGTGTTTGGTTCATGCGCTCCACCTTCCCTTGAGACTGTGGATGGTACACTGATCCGTACGCATGTTTCAGGCCTAGTACTTGCTCTACCCATGCCAAGGCGTTACTTGTGAAGTGAGTACCATTATCTGAGTGTATTCTTTTGGGAAACCCGTGTTGGGGAATCCAGTGATTGATCAACATTTTACAGACTGATTTGCTGTCTTCCCTCATAGTGGGGAACGCTTCCACCCAACCCGAAAATACATCCACAAACATCAACAGATACCTGTACTTCCTGACTGTCTGAATCATATCTGTGTAATCTATCTGAATATGTTCCCCTGGGCCATTGGGCTTAGGGAATTTTCCTACCCCTGGTTTGCAAGTTTTACCCACATTATTTACATTACATACTTGACATTCTTTTACATGTGTGGCTATCATGGCAGATAGAAATGGGTGCCACCATCCTTTCAGGTTTTCCTTCATCTGTACCTTTCCTACATGTGCCAACCCGTGAGCTTCTCCCAGCACTGCTTTTGCCAAAGAGGCTGGAAGTATTGGGAGTCCATTGGGACCTTCCCAGACTAACTCACCCTTTGTACCACCTTTATCCAGCCAAATAGTCTTTTCTTCTGGGCTAGCCTGGTCCTGCAGTTGCCTGAGCTTTTCTCCTGTCGGAATTGGTTCCCATAGTTCACCTTCCTTCAACACCATCTGCAAACTTGATTCCTTATAACCTGCTGCTTCCTTTGCTGCCTTATCTACTGCCTTATTACCTCTTTCTACCAATGAGTCCCCTTTCTGATGTCCCTTGCACTTTATGATGGCAACCTGTTTTGGTAGTTGTATCGCTTTCTCTAGTGCTAACAACTCCTCCTTGTGTTTAACGGGTTTGCCCACACTGGTGAGATAACCTGTCTCCTTCCAGTGGGGTAATTCAATGTGAGCTGCTCCCACTGCATAGGCTGAATCTGTGTAGATGTTAACTGCCCTGCCTTCTGCTAATTCGAGCGCTGCAATGACTGCCAATAGTTCCGCTTTCTGAGCTGAGGGACAATTCTTGACTTCTTTTGAGATCACTGTACAAAAATCATCTACTTCCCCATTCATTTCTTGTACTACCGCAAACCCTGCTTTTATTTCTCCCCCTTCTCCCCTATAACCACACCCATCTGTCCACAAATTTAGTGCCCCTTCTATTGGCGTGCCCTTGAGGTCTGGTCTTATTTTCCCTTCTATTTTTACCTTTCTCGCACACTCGTGCGGGGGTCCTTCTAACATGTTATCTGCCATGTTAATCCCATCATGAGTGTAAGTAATGTTGGGGGCCGTCAGTACTTTATGTATGCGTCTTTGCCTGAGGGGAGTGAGTGTGAAGATCTGAGAATTTATATATGCTACCACTCCGTGTGTGGTCAGCACATGTAATGGATATCCTGCAACTATGTGTGCTGTTTTTTGTACTAATTTGGCTAGTCCTGCAACATGTCTGGTGCAACATGGTTGTCTTTTCTCTACTAATTCTAGAGGAATACTCAGATACATTAACACCTGTCTACCTCCCCCCTTTTTCTGAAACAACACCCCATTTACCAATGAGGGTGTATCAGAAACATCCAGGTAGAATGGAATGGTGTAATCTGGTCTAGCAAGGTCAGCCGCATGCGCTAGTTCCTGTTTTAGTTCAATGAACGCCTGCTCTAGTTCAGGTGTCCATGACAAAATGCCTGACAAATTTCTCATCCCTAATGTCCTTATCATCTCACGAAGCGGTGCGGTGCGACCAGTAAAATCAGGTATGTATGAACGACTGTATCCTACCAGCCCTAAAAATGCCAACATGTCTCTGACCGTAATTGGTTTGGGATGGCTTAAAATAGAGGACCGGTGCTCAGGGGACATACCTGTACTCCCCTTAGTGACCACTCTGCCAAGAAAGGTGACTCTTGACCTACAAAATTGCAATTTTTGCTTCGAGACTTTATATCCGCACTCAGCCAATTTCTCCAATACTGCTATTGAAGCCTCAATACAAGCCTGTTGGGTGTCTCCAGCAACCAGGAGATCATCCACATACAGAATTAAAATGGAACCTTCAGGGAGAGAACAAGTATCCAAACTCTGCTTTAATGCTTGGTTAAACAGGCCGGGTGAAAGTGCGAAGCCTTGTGATAAACGTGTGTACCGGTACTGTCTGCCACGATGTGTAAACGCACAAATGTCTCTACACGCTTCATGTACCGGAACACAGAAAAAGGCATTGGCCAGATCTACACACGTGAACCAAGTTTTGTTGTGGTCTAGTTCAGATAGTGCGGTATATGGGTTAGGAACGGGGATGGTTTGGGTGGCCAGGGCTGCATTAATGGCCCTTAAATCATGTGCCATTCTGTAGTGCCCAGGTTCTTTCTTTGGAACTGGCAAAATGGGAGTGTTCCACCTAGACTGACATGGTTCTAGCACTCCAGCTCTAAGGAGTGCATCAATAGTTTGGTCTAAGGAGGCCATAGCCTCAGGTTTATGGCGATATTGGGGAAGCCAGATTGGTCTAGTCGAGGTCATATTAAATGAGACTGGAGTTTGTTGTATTTGCCCTACGTCATCGGGGCCCTCAGACCACAATCTGTCCGGGAGATGTGACAAAAGGACAGGGGTGTCAATATGGTCAGCTGCCTCACAACCATGATGTCTAGTTAACAAATCATGTGTCAACGTGATGCGATTATGGGTCTCACCCCTTATGAAATATGTTTTTGTGGCTTCAGAAAAGGAAACATCAGGAATCTGCGTCTGTACCCAATCAGTGGCAGCGTTTGCCCTTTTGGTCATGCCCCCTAACTGCTTTGCCATATGGCCTGGATGTAGCGCTAACGAAATATGTGGCGCCGCTGAGGAAGACATTCTATACCACTGTGATTGTGCTGGTGTTAGTGTAATTGGAGCTGCCACACCCTCAGGCCCAACATATATACCCGGAGAAAAAACTTCCCACTCTGCATCTTGCAGTTCAGATTGGAATAAATCATAATAGGGCAAATCTGCCGAAGGGTCATAGTAGAGGGTGAGATGAGGGGGGTCGGGAGGAGGACCATAGGGTTCCAACCGAGATATCCATGGTCTCCACTGGATAAATAAATTCAACGCCCCTGTAGTTGTATCATTGATCAGGCCCCAATAAATATCCACCATGTCATCACTTGTGGCAGATATTAAATACATGCTTGGGCTGTTCTCACCATAACAGCTTGTGACCTGACCATTTGGCCAAGTTAAAGTCAGTCCTGTGGGGCTGCACAGAATGGAAGCCCCCATTTTCATCAGCAAATCTCGTCCACACAAATTCACTGGTGCTTGAGTTGCAATGATAAATGTGTGCATGACAGTCTGTGAGCCATTATAGACAACCAATGGCTTGGTTTTGGGCAGAGTCATTGAGTCCCCTGAGAAACCTCTGACTGAGAGATAGTTACTACTCATCATATCTGGTGGAAGTTGAGAGTTGATCGCAGAAAAGGTGGCTCCTGTGTCAATCAGGAATAGCAATCTCAGGTGCCCCACAGTCAGTGATAGCATGGGTTCTGCCATGGCCACGCTATCAGGGTCCCCCAGTGGGCCCCGTCAGTGCTCTCCCCCCCATGGACTCATCTGGTACTGTCCCCCTGGGGCAGCACCTGGGTGAGGGGCCGGGTAGTAGGTGGCTTGGTGTTGAGGCTGAGGATGGTGTGGTGCTCCTACCAGCGGATGGGGGCATTGTCGTGCCCAATGATCCATGGCGCCACATCTGAAGCAGCCTAAATCATACTGCTGCGGACTACGGCCCCCGCCCCTGTTACCCCTCCCCCTGCCTCTGCCACGTCCCCTGTACAGACCCCCATATGGTGGGGGTTGATATTGAACCACAATTGACTGTGGTTGATTTGGCAACAGCTGGGTCTGGGGAGGCAGCGTCTGTGAAATGGGGGATTGTGATTGTGGTTGCCTCCCTGCATAATTAACAGAATTGTCTTCATCAGCGGTAATCACCATATTGCCTGGGTTGTTCCTTTTCTTGTCCTCACCTAAAGTCTTTCGAGCCTCTGCCAGTTGAGCTTTCATCAGCTCCAACTGCAGTTTGTCTACTTCACCTGTCCTGGTGTCTACCTGTCCCTTATGTTTGTTCATATAAAACAGAATAGTTTTCAACCATGAGTCATGTGAGGCGTCTGGTCCCATATTGGGATCATCTTCCATTTTTTTTCTAACATAATCTGGCATACCTTTTAGGATGGCTGTACGGAACCATATTTGCTGTACGCCCCCGTGGCCTGGGTGTGCGCTAGTTCTGTTGATCCAGTCCTCAGCTGCAAGACCCATATACTCAGCTGGGTTGGTCTTGCCATCCCACGGGTAGGAAGGGACAGTAGAGGAGGCCTGCACTGGCCACTTTTTTCTCATGACATCAGCAATGACGTCTGCGTGTCGGGTGAGACGCTCTGAATTATGTACATGCTCAATGTCTGCCTGTTTCTCTACGTCTGTGGCATCTAATACGGTAGTGGCGCGATTAAGGAGATTTCTGAAATCCCCTATAGCTAAAAAAACTCCTCCTGTGAGTTTAGCCAATTGTTTTAACCATGGCCCTCCTCCTGCTGTTAAAGGTGGTAGTTGCTCAGCCAGTCCCGCCGCATCAGACAGGTTAAACGGGACGTATTTCATGTCGCCTTGTGAGGTGGCTAACAGGGGGGCCATTAAAGGGGTTTTATCGCCACGATTGTTACGTACGTGTGACCGAGTACGTGTGTGTATTCCCCTATCTTCCCGATCGACATCCTCCCTAATGTCTATTTCTAACTGTGACAATTGCTCACCCAAATTAACTCCCATCCGTTCTAAGGTTCTGAGCCTCTCGTCTATTTCTAAACTTGTTCTAACCGAAGCCTGGCTCGCAAGAGACCCGGAGGATACCTCTTTATCTTGATCTTTACGATATTTACCCTGAAATACACATGTGACCTCCACTGGTGTCTGCTCGAGCTGACACTGGGGATCAGTGGGAGGTGGGTGGGGCTCCTGTCCACCACACGTTTGGATGGCCTCCGGGGAACCCCCCGTTTCCATCACCAAGGGGCATGGCTCCGCATTCCCTTGTGCTCCACCTCCTACAACACGTAAGAGTGCGGAGGCACGTTGGGTCGGGCGCTGCTGACCGGCGGGGTCACCCTCAGACTTTGTGTATACGTTGGGTGGATTTGGTTTTTCATGTGCTATTCTGTTACAAAAGGGGTTATTAGGGTTAAAATTATATTCGAGCGAGGTGTTCTGGGCTGCATCTGATTGGTTCTGGGTTTGACACACCCACTCCCGAACACGCTCAGTAGATTGCGTCGAGGGGCCGGGCTGTTGCGGTCTTATGTCTATTGTGCCTGATTGTACGTTAATGACGAGGTATATGCCTGGCGTTAGGTTATCGTAGGAGGGTGGGGATACTTGGGCACCACTCCGCACCATTCTATCCAGGTTGCCATTATATGTGCATGTGGCTTTTCCTTTGTTAAACATTCCTGCCTTTTCATGTTCTGCCTTAGCCTCGTCTAATTCCTTTATTGCTCTAGTTGTAAAATCATTTAACGCCTGTCCCAAAGAAATCTGGTCATGGGGAGACAGTTCTTTATCCAGCATCCATTTTCTCAACAGTTTCTCCGTTTCTGCTCTCAGCCTTTTCCACTTTTTTGGATCTATTTCCAAGTCATAAACCGCTTTAGCCAAAATAATTATCTGTTCCTCCAATGTTTTCCATTGCCAATTCCCCACCCCAACTGTATTATCCAATTCTTTTTCTAAATCTCTTTTACTGTATTCAGCCATGTTGATCAAAAACTGGTACTCACCAAGACGTCTTCGAAGTTTTACTTGCTCAACTCACAATGCTCAGTTGTCACCGTTAGGTTTGCTGCATGTGAGGAACTTCAAACTTATCACGAATGGGCGCTTTAGAGGACCACCCTCAGGGACTCCAACCCGGTACTTTAGAGGACCACCCTCAGGGACTCCAACCCGGTACTTTAGAGGACTCAAACCTCAAGGACTCCAACCTGATACTTTTAGAGGACTTGAACCTCAGGGTCTCCAACCTGGTGCTTTAGAGGACTTGAACCTCAGGGACTCCAACCCTGTTTTAGGGAGAGCCAATCCCAGGGACTTTCAACCCAGTCCTTATCCCATTCACTCGTCAGATGACGGGAGGGGTTCACCAATTCCCGGCAAAAAACCACAGACCCAATACCTTATTAAACACTCAGTATATTTTTACCTTATGTTTGTTCCAATTCAGTCCTTTAAATTTAATTACCTGATCCAACCTCTTTTACCCATCTATAATTTAGCAGTTGTCAATATGCAGAATTTATTTAAATAGGTTTCTGCTTACCTTTTTTAAATGGCGCGCCTGTGATGAGTAATGGAGGAAGATCAAGCCTGTTTTTCTAATGGTCTCCTTTGCACCACGTCGGGGTCATCAAATTGTGGACGAAACCAGTCCTGCGTGTTCGTTGATGCAAAGTAAATGAGACAAGTAGATCAGACTGAAGTGAAACAAACGGTTTTATTACAGAATTCTGGAGAGGTTACAAACAGAGAACATGCATCATGTATCTCCCAAGTAAGCTCTGACCCCTTCTCATCTGACTCCCTTTTTTATAGTTGCATGACCGCTCCTTCCTTACCCCAGCCTCCAATATGTGCGTTAGGCCATCTCACTAATCCACATCATAAAAGTTTAAGGATGCGCTCGTGACATGAGTGCATCTGCAAGGTCAGCTTAAGGTATTTCCTGTGTTTATCAACTCCCCCCGTTTTCCAAACAATGGCTCTGCTTATCTGACCAGATGAACCACATGTGTGGTGTGCTAATCCCAGGGTCTACTACTATCAGCTTCGAGGTATTACCTGTTATCTGACGTCCTTGTGTATTCCACCATTAGTCAGCACACAGCCTTATGTGCTGACTCTTAGCTCTTAGAATAGCACAATATAACCATTAAGCTTTCTTTAATACATCTTAAAAGAGTAATATGAGCAATACTAAGGCTAATAATTCCACAGTGGAGACATATTAAAATTGATGGACATATAATTAATTATTCTTAGTAGATAAGTGCACTAAAGCAATATGACATGTCTGTATCTTTTGTTACTGCAGTAGTGTGTGTATGTCATGTTTGTGTTTTTAGGTAACCCTTGCCGGTAGTAATGGTACGGCCCAGCTTAATTGGGGGTGGGGCTACCGGTTTAAGAGGGCTTGCTGTTGGAGGAAATGGGGTTGTTGGTTGGTTGGTCTTGATGGATGGCACGGACATCGGCAACTATCACAAAGTAAAAGACACTATCTTGCAAAAATATGAAATAAATAAAGACACTTACCGCCAGAGTTTCCGGCTGAACGAAATACACGAGGCAGAGACGCCACGTGAGGTCTACACCAGGCTGAAGGGTCTCTACGAGAAGTGATTGACTCCGCAGGAGAAATCCAAGGAAGAGATTGGTGACGAGATTGTGCTGGAACAGTACCTGCAGATGGTCAGGCCAGAGCTCAGGAGGTGGATCATTGAGCGTAGTCCCGGGTCAACTCTTCAAGCTGTGGAGATGTCAGAAGCATTTGTGGCAGCGAGGCAGTCCGAAGGCAACTTCCGCTTTGACGAAGTTAACAAACCACGGCAGCACGTGGAGCTGAGTAAGCTGATGGGGGGCGGGGTAGTAGTCCTATGCCGCAATATAGTAGACCACCCACACAGGGGCGCCAGAGCGCAATGAATGTGAGAGCAGCTAGTGATAGACGCCCCGCGGATAAAGCACTAAGGTGCTTCAATTGTAGCCAAACCAGCCACAAAATTAGCGCATGCCCCAAGTTATCGAGTAGCTCCAGTCATTTGTGTTACAATCCAAGGAAAGAGTCTAGCTTTAACACTAGAAGTCCCAGAGAGGGGTCATTTAACATTTCTACCTCTGGAACCCAGAGACGGGTCGAGTGACCTGAAGGATTTTAGCTAACATCCTATAATCACTGTCTTTTGTTCTGTAAATAAGGCCATTACTGGCGCACCACCTGAGGTTGTTGTTTGCCATTGAGTTTAGCTATTTAGTTTCTAGTTAGTTCTATTCAGTTTATTGTATTTGATAATATAAAGATTGTACATTTTGTATTTAGTTTAGTTTTATTTGAGCAAAAAAGCAAACAATTAATTATTTATTTATTTTTATTTTAAATAGAGAATTAGAAATTTTACAGCAAGGTACAGCTGTGAGTAATGACCAGAAGCATTTGTGTCAAGAGGACTGAAATTTAAAATGTTTTGTTTTTTTTTTTATTTAAAAGTATTTGTTTCCATGCTTTTTATTTTTGTTATAAAAATAATACAAAAAATACAAGGAATAAAACAATTCCACACATATTTACAATAGTCTGCAGTGGGGGGCTGCGTGTGTGTGTGAGTGGCATTTCTTTGTTTGGCTAGCATTTCAGCACTCACTCAGCAGTCTGTCTGCACTGTCAGAACATACCTGGCACTGCCAGCGTATATCCCTGGTACATTTGCCACACGTATTTGTAGCAGTCGACACATCTCACAGTTGCACAATTGTTCGTGCATCGATGGTTGACCTGATACTTCGCCCTTTTGCCAGGGCTGGGTGTGGAAGGTTGTTGCCGAAGCAGTTTCTCCTTGCGTGCCTTCTTCTCACTCACATGAGAGTCACCCAACTCTTTTGCAAGCTCAACCAGGAAGTCCACCCGTCTCTCCTGCACCCCAGTGCATGCCTGATAAAGCACATGTGCATTTAGTGCTGCCATGTCAATCATGTTGTAGAACACGGCGACTGGCCATCTCCATGTTCCTGCACGCACACTGTAACTCCTGCACCATTTGGTCCATTACATCCACCCCGCACTTTGTGTTGTTGTATTGTGTGACCGTGTTTGGCTTCCTTTTGGTGGTATCCTCAGTCTCAAACACACTGTGCATGCTGCTGAGAATGTAGACGACCTTCTTCCGTTTGGGTGCATACACCGTCAGTGTTGCACCAGTGGTTGAAAACACCTGAGTGGTGAATTCAGTGCGGTCCATCTGTTTAGCGGATTAAGGAATTTCCCGGCGACTCTTGTTGTCTGTGCCAAGGATAGTGGTTTTCCAGCTAAGCAGTCGTTGTGCAAGTGAGAGTGAGAAATTGAATTGAGCTTGAAATCTCTGGGACTTCTAGTGTTAAAACTGTTGATGACAACAAAGACGGCACTATTACTGTAAAAATAGGCAGTAAAAAATTTAAAGCGCTCATTGACACGGGAGCTAGTCAGACGCTGGTATCTGCTAAATGTTTTCCCAATTATGAAATAATGCACACTGGGAAATTACGGGTAAAGTGCATACACGGGGATGAGCAGGTGTATCCCACAGCAGAAATAAGCATAGAGGTCCAGGGGCAGGCTTATTTGTTAAATGTTGGTATAATTCAGCAATCTCCCTAGTCCGTGATTTTGGGCAGGGATGTACTGGTTTTAATAGACCTCTTAACACATAAGCAGAATACAGCAGATGTAATGGCAGTGACCAGGCTGCAGGCTAAGCAGGAAAGCATAGCAGGGGAAAATCAGACCCTCCTGAGGGAGTTACCCTACAATGAGACACCTAAAATAAAAAACGTCAAAGAAGTCAAGATAAAGTTAGAGGTACAAACGTCAAAGAAGGCAAGATAAAGTTAGAGGTACAGCTATAGTGGAGCAATTAGAATGTCCTGATATAGAAGTAGACTCATTGTGCCACTTGTGCCACTATTCCTAAAGGTAGAGAGCCCAAGTGTAGGTCCCTTACCCAAGAGTCAAAGCGGCAAACGTTACATTTTAGTAATTTCTGATTACGCAACGCGCTACCCAGAAGCGTTTGCACTGAGTAAGGTGAAAACACGCCAGCTGGTTAATGCTCTTCTGCAGTTAATTTCCAGAGTAGGCATACCACGCGAAATACTTACAGATCATGGAACAAACTTCACGTCCAAACAGTTTAACACTAATCTTCCGCGAGCTACGAAAATTTTCGTAAGGGAAACCAGCCTCCCTGTAGCCCACCCCCCTGCTGTGAAGCGATTAACGCCTATTGTCTTGGTAATGAGAAGGAATGCGTTGGAAGCACCAACCCCCCCATGCCCACAGAAAGCTCCTACAGCTCCCAAAGCACCTAACATGACACAACTTGAAGGTGAACTTCAAGTTACAACCCGAGTGTATATGTTACCGATCCGACAGCGCGACGGAGAATCTGTAGAATCGTGTTTCAAAAGTTATAATTCAAGGGCGCGTAGTGGCGACGGACGGAGCAGTGGCGATTTCTCTAAGACTGCAAGGGAAGCTCAGCTTGCCTTAAAATGTCAAATATGTTCAGTTGTGTTAACATTTCATTCACTACAAATGCGTTAAAAGCTGAGTGTCTTTTCACTTCAACAGGACCGCTCATTCAAACGGGACGTTTTTGAAGTGAACTAGCCAGCAAACAAGGTTCACACAATGGCAGACAATGCTAATAGTGTCAACCTGATTCTGGCAAAGCCATTTGATAGTCTTCCTTACGAGGAAAAGGTTAGAATTAAACAGTTGGGCACATCAACACCTAAGATTGATTTGGTGCAAAAAGTAGAGTACAGTTTGAAGCTACTCTAGACAGAATATACTCAATAAAGGCAATAAGAGGATGAAACAAATATATGTGGTGCTAAACAACATTATTTTGATCAAATCAGATACAAAAAAAAATAATCTGATATACAACAAACATTTAGCAGAATATTATATATTTGCAGAGGATATTAGTAGTAGTATTAGACTTTCTGTGTGCACCACAGAGCTGCTGTCTCAGTCCTCCTCTGTGAATTAACATAATAAAGGGTGATGTATGGTCCTGCTAATTGCTGGCAAGAAGGAGGGGTGATGTCCTGAGGATCTTGAAATCTCAGGAGGGCTAGTGTTAAAGACGTCTTTGCATTAATGGGTATAAAAGGTATTAGGACTACCCCCTTTCACCCACAAACAGATGGCTTGGTGGAGCGCTTCAACAAGACCCTGAAGTGCATGCTTCGCAAGTTTGTATCAAAGACTGGCTCTGACTGGGACAAGTGGCTCCCCTTCTTGCTGTTCGCGTATCAAGAAGTGCCACAGGCGTCGACTGGGTTCTCTCTGTTCCAGCTTCTCTATGGAAGAGAAGTGAGAGGCCTGTTAGATGTCCTCAAAGAGGCATGGGAAGGACCTAATCCAACCAAGAGACTGAACATCCTGTCCTACGTCCTGAAAATGAGAGACAAAATGACAACATTGACTGAATTGGTTAGAGAGAACATGAAGAAGGCCCAACAACGACAGAAGGAATGGTATGATGAGGCAGCAAAAGACAGAGAGCTGAGGCCAGGGGAGAAAGTATTAATCTTATTGCCTGCTTCAGACACCAGCCTGCTTGCAAAATGGCAGGGTCCGTACGAGGTTGTACGACGAGTGGGGCAAACCTCGTGTGAAGTGTTGCTTCCGGATAGGAAGAAAAAGCATCAGATACTGCATATCAACATGCTCAGGCCATGGACCGAAGACAAAGTAAGCACCACGGAACAGCTATGGGTTCGGGCCATGGATGAAGAAGAGGAGTGTAAAGAGCAGTACTTTCCTGGAGCCACTCAGCCACTCCACCACTCAGTCTCTCACACCTGGGACCACAGCACCAGCTACAGCTGAGGAAACACATTCCAACAGACGTCTTCAGCGAGGACCCAGGGAGAACCAATGTCACACAGCATAAAATACGGCTGCTGAAACAAGAGCCCATCAGGCAGAACAACTGCAGAGTCCCTGCACGCCTGATCCCGACTCTCAAGAAGGAGGTGGAGAAGATGATCGAGCTGGGGGTGATTGAGCCATCTACGAGTGAATGGTGCAGCCCAGTGGTCTTGGTCCCCAAGAAAGATGGTGAGCTTCGCTTTTGTGTCGATTTCTCCAAGTTAAATTCAGTATCTGCATTTGACCCTTACCCCATGCCACGAGCAGATGAGCTGATTGAGCGGCTGGGTAAGGCAAGGTTCCTGACGACACTGGACCTGTGCAAAGGTTACTGGCAAGTGCCGTTATGCCCAGCAGCAAGGGAGTTGATGGCGTTCCGGGTACCAAGTGGATTATATCATTTTCGGGTTATGCCGTTTGGTCTCCATGGAGCAGCTGCAACGTTCCAGAGGCTGATGGATGCTGTACTGAAGGGCACGTACATTCATTCGCAGCAGCGTACATTGATGATGTCGTCATATTCAGCGCGACTTGGAAGGAGCACGTCCAACACATGGGCATAGTCCTTCAACGCATCGCCAGAGCTGCATTGACGGCGAACCCAGCGAAGTGTAACCTGGCAAGGGACACGGTGTCATACCTGGGTTACGTCCTGGGAGGAGGGCTCATCCGTCCACAAGTCGACAAGGTGGAGGCGGTCAAGGGGTGTCCAGCACCAACGACGAAGAGATGAGTGAGGTCCTTCTTGGGTCTCGTTGGCTGGTATCGACGGTTCATTCCCAATTTCTCCAGCAGGGCGGCAGCATTGACAGACCTGGTCAAGAAGGACAGACCTCAACGGGTGAAATGGACTGAGGAGTGTGAGACCGCGTTCAAAGATCTCAAGGCTTGTTTATGCGCAGATCCAGTATTGCGCAGCCCAGACTTTACCAAACAGTTCGTGGTACAAACGGACGCTTCAGGCAGCGGCCTAGGGGCAGTACTGCTTCAGGGTGAGGGCGAGGACCAGAGACCACCCTCTACATCAGCAGGAAGATGTTCCCTAGAGAGTTGAACTACTCTACGGTCGAAAAGGAAGCACTAGCAATTAAGTGGGCACTGGATTCGTTGAGGTACTACCTCACCGGTGCTGACTTTGTCCTGGAAACGGACCATAGAGCATTGCAGTGGATGCACCGCATGTGCAACAGCAACGCCAGGATTACTCGGTGGTACCTGTCACTGCAGTCCTTTAAGTTCCAGGTGCGCTACCGGAAGGGCACCCAGAACGTTACGGCAGACTTTCTTTCTCGTCATTCTGATGAGTGACTCCTTTAAGGGGGGGGTGTGTGATGATGCCAGTAGTCCTGGTTCATCACTGACAGATTCTAGAGACATTTAAATTATATACAATGTTATACTTACCTGCTCCTTTGGGATTTCCAGGGGGACTGGCGGCCAAGCCAGCTCCTTCTCTTGTAGTTGCCGAAGGGCCCTCGGCCTACTAAAGGGGGGAGGGGGGTTACAGTTCCTGAAATGCCCAAAGGGTGGAGACATATTAAAATTGATGGACATATAATTAATTATTCTTAGTAGATAAGTGCACTAAAGCAATATGACATGTCTGTATCTTTTGTTACTGCAGTAGTGTGTGTATGTCATGTTTGTATTTTTAGGTAACCCTTGCCGGTAGTAATGGTATGGCCCAGCTTAATTGGGGGTGGGGCTACTGGTTTAAGAGGGCTTCCTGTTGGAGGAAATGGGGTTGTTGGTTGGTCGGTCTTGATGTGAGTCTGTGTTCCTGTGTTTGGCCTAGATAACGTCGTGGCTAGACTTGCTGGCTGTTGATAGCAAGTCTCAGTGCAGGAAGTGCTGCATATAAGTCTTTACGGACTTGAGTACTTTTTAGATGTTTGTTCTGTTTTTATACAGCTTTTTCTTGTTTTTGCTCTAAATGTTGGTGGTTTGCTCATGTATGCTGGAACCCACGACTAAATACACCTGGGAATTGGAACTCATAAGGCTGTGTTCGACTCACTCTCTGTGGTGAACCCGTCTCCAGAATCTCCCACTCGTCCCCACATGCTCACACACCCTCGCTCTGACTAAAATTCCACTATGCTGCTGAAGCAAAGCCTTAGCCTTTTCTTCTTGAGCAGGGGACAATGCAGGCTATGAAAGTCTACCCAAATCCAATAAATGGCCTTCTGTATGTAGTGACTGGATGACTGCAACACACCCTTGACTTTCTACCTTCTCCTCAAATGTGACCACTTGACTATTTATTCTGCACAAAATAGACTTCCCAACACAGTACGATAAGGTAGCCACACATCTCTGGTCTCAACATTAACAACTGGCACTGTATATGGTGCGCGGTATTCGATTACAAACAATATCATCATATCATAGTTATTTTTCCAATAAGACCAAAAAGAAATGTACAAAGAGCGAGATTCAGTCCTTAGTTTTTTTATTATTTAGCGGGACTCTTTAGTTTATACATCTGCAACTACGTGCCCTTGAATTATAACTTTTGAAACATGATTCTACAAATTTTCCATTGCATTGTCATAGCGGTAACATATGCACTCAGGTTGTAAATTCAGGTTCACCTTGGAGTTGTGTCACGTTAGGTGCTTTGGGAGTTGTACAAGCTTTCTGTGAGCATGGGGGTTGGTGTTTCCAATGCATTTCTTATCATTATCAAGACAATAAGCATTAGTCGCTTCACAGCAGGGGAGTGGGCTACAGGGTGGCTGGTTTCCCTTACAAAAATGTTTGTAGCTTTAGTCATTCTAGTGTTAATGTAAAGGCTCTAGACAGCAAAATACATGGTGGCAGCCTACTGTTCACTAAAGCAACACCGAATGCAAAGAAGACCCAAAATGTTGATTGCCAACCACTTCAACTAGTTTAACTGAACCTGCAGGAATGTGCACAGCTGCCTGTCCTGCCACCTTAACAGAATCCAAGTAACCAGTAGGTGGCAAACAGTCTAACTGGTGACATTCCTTAAAAACTTGTTTCCAGACACCCCCTACTGACTGCAGAGATGGGGCCCGGAACAACTCAGCTCATCATAACACTGGCTAATCACATCCATGCCCACTAATCCAGCCACCATAGCCTTTTGGGCTTTAGTATGGGGTCAATAGGGTCCCTGACCACCAAAATACCCATCCCTAGCAAAGTCCTACCTAACACTTGAATATCCAGCTCCAAAAACCCCAAATATGGAACTTCTAAGCCATTGGCTGCTGTGACACTTCAGCAACACTTCAGTAAAAGATAAGCGGAGGACTGGAAATACTGATTTAAAATTGCTCAGTGACCATAGTCACCACAGAACCTGTGTCTAGTAGGCAAGGAACAGAAACCTCTCCCATCTCAGCCCTACATCAGCTACATCTGTTAGATTCTTTCCTTTGTACTTTACTTTTTGGATTGTTTGTTACTCTGGCTTTGGAGCTGTCACACATCCCTCCAGCTCTAAGGCACACTCAGACACCTGACTCACATGACCCCTGACCCTCCCTTGCAATCCAATCAGCACTCAGAGTCTCCTAAATACTAACTCTGTTCACCTGTGTTCCATGTTACATGACTTGTTTAGTTTAGTTTAAAGCCCGGGCTTGAGCTTAGGCAGGTTGTGAGGTATTGCTTCTCTTGTAGAACTACTGAGCATTTCTCCTGTGTTATTGTGAGTGCCTTTTTGTGTGTTTGGATTTATGGCTGCTATTGTGCACCTTTTTGCTGTTTTGGATTTGACCCATGTCTGTTTACTGACCATGATTCTTGTTAAACCCTGGATATTAAAGCCTCATCTTTTGGCTTTTACCGTGAGTGTCTAGCCATTTCTGTCTCGTTACAGGAGCTGCCTATGTTTATTCACTCTATTCTCTGGTTCCTCATGTACTTGATAATTGTCACGGTTTTGACCTGGCCTGGTTTATTGACTACTCCTCTGGTTTCTGACTTTGGAGACATATTTATTGTTTTATTTCTGCAAGTGTCTGATCCATTTGCATTGTTCAGCTATTCCGGTCTTTTTTTGCCATTTACAGGTATACCAGTCTTTTGTCGCCCATCCCAACTTTTTTGAAAAAAAAAGTTACTCACATAACACTATATATTACACAAGAGGGCAATAGCACAGTCAATATAGTGCACATCTGCCACCCATAACAAAGGTCAAAGGGCACAACACCAGTCGTATAATGAGACAGGCAAAAAGTCAGTGACTACAATTTTCCAAGATTGGTTCTGTTGGATGGCCAGCTGGATTGTGTGTATAAGCACATGGTTGAACCAACAGCTCCACTGGCTGCAGGGTATCTTTTTATTATTTTATTACCTTTATTTCACTTTTTCTAACTCAACCTTTGTTTGAGCACTCTGTTTTTGGCATTTCTTTTGTTTGACGTTTTTTCCCACCTCTTCATTTCCACCTTCCTTGAGGTGCTTTGCCCACAGTTTCATGTGTGTCCCTGTGGCGCAGTGGTAATGCGACAGACTGCCAATCAATACAGCAGTGGTTCGAACCTGGGTCTGGGTCACCTCATTTGCAATGTCCTTGCCATCCTGTAACAGAAAGGTGTGACCACCATGCACCCAGCAGAACTGAATCCTATCAAATTTTCCCTGCAAAACCAGGGTGCTGCTATTGGCAGGCGTGAGAGCTGTTGCATCACATGATGCTGCAGCTGACCCTTACATCCCCCCTGGTGCCCCTCTCCAGCCGGGCCACCAGCTAGTGGGCACCTGCCCGAGTCCACGCAACTGGAAAGCCCACGGGCCTGACCCAGTCAGAAGGGACGAGTGAGGGGCCAGACGTCCTTTTCCCTCACTTCAGGGCTCTTCTTGAAGGTGAAACTTTCATGGAGGCCCACTCAAAATACCACCTTGCAGGCCTTCTTTGACTCAGGAGCAGCAGAAAGCTTTCTTGACGTCATGTTTGCTGCTGAGCTAGGCCTACCCTTTGAGACCATGGAGCACCTGTTACCAGTCATGGCCATCGACAGCTGGTCTCTGGGGTCTGGGACGTCACTCATTGGACTGAGCCACTCACCTTGCAAGTGGGTCCACACAGGGAAAGTATTGTGCTGTACTTCACCTAAGCCCCCCACTTGACTGGTCTACCCAGTCTGTATATGCATGGGCAATCCCCGCTATGCTGGATCTTACCAGGATCCCCAGATATTACTGTGACCTCAAGGAGCTCAAGGACCTGCCCCACAGGGAGGTCGACTGCACCAACAACCTGCTGGTTTGCACTTTTGCCCCCTGAACACACTGCAATGAAGGACAACATCCACAAAGCGTTGGAACTGGGATTTATATGCCAGTTCTTCTCTCCCACAGGGGCAGGATTCTTCTTTGTCGGGAAGAAGGATGGAGGCCTCCACTCCTGCATGGACTATCATGGCCTCGACGCCATTGCCATCAAAGCTCGCCAACCCCTGCCCCTCATGTCAACAGTGTTTGAGGCACTGCAGCAAGTGGGTTTTCACCAAGCTGGACTTGCACCGTGCTTACAACCTTATCCGCTGTTCAGCAGGGGGATGAGTTGAAGGTGAATGAATATCCCGGTGGTCTTGCAGCGCTTCATAAATGAAGTCCTCCAAGAAGCGTTGGGCCTTTATGCATATGTCTACCTCGATGACATGCTCATCTACAGCCAATCCCTTGAGGAACATGTCGGGCATGTTAGGCAGATTCTGCAACTGTTGTTGGAGAACTGCCTATACGTTAAGCTGGAGAAGTTGGTGGTCCATGTCTCCATGATATCCTTCTTGGGCTTTGTGGTGTCCATGGGCACCCTCCGCATGGATCCAGCCAAGATCAGAGCCATGGTGGACTGGCTGCATCCTACCTCCCTCTGGCTGGTACAACATTTCCTGGGGTTTGCCAACTTCTTCCGCCGCTTTGTGAGGAACTTCAGTTCCATGGCGGCACCCCTCACTGCCCTTACCCAGAAGACCCCAGGGCCCTATCATTGGACCAGCAAAGCCCAGAAGGCTTTCAAGGAGATCAAGGCGCGGTCAACATTGCCCCCAGTCCTCCAGTTGCCCGATGAAGCTCACCCTGGAGCACTGGAGGCACTGGTTTGAGGGGTCTAAACTTCCCTTTGTTGTCTGGACTGACCACAAGAACCTATATCCAACAGGCAAACCAAGGTCTCCTCCACCCACTACCCATCCTTACATGTCCATGGTCTCAAGTCTCCTTGGACTTTGTTACAGGCCTGCCTTCCTCCAAGGGCAACACGGTCATCCTGGTCCTATGGACTGCTTTTCCAAGGCATGCAAGTTTGTGGCACTGCCCAAGCTTCCATATGCCAAGGAGACAGCGGAACTTAGTACGTACCCTGGGTGGAATATGCCCATAACAACCTCCGGCATTCGAGGTTGGGGTTCCTGTGGCTGAGCATTTCATTCAGTGTTGCCGGAGGACATTGTGGAAGACCCGTGCTTCCCTCCTGACCACCACTGAGGCCAGGAAGCAGGTGGCACACCACAAGAGGCATCCAGCACCCGCCTTCCGGCCCAGCCAGCAGGTCTGGCTCTTGGCCAAGGATCTTCCTCTCCATGTGGAATCCAAAAAGCTGGCTCCTAAATATGTGTTGCCTTTCGAGGTCGACTGGCAAATCAACCCAGTCACCTATCAGCTGCGCTTTCTGCCCTCCATGCGGATCCACCCTGCATTCCACGTCTCCCGCCTTAGGCCGTTCCTTTGTAGAATCCGGCCTCCAGCGCTGCATCTTGTCGCCGGCTCCCCGGCTTACACTGTCTGCTGCCTCCTGGACTTGCACCATGTTTGGGGTGGTGTCCAGTACTTGGTGGATTGGGAGGGCTACAGGCCTGAGGAGCAGTCTTGGGTTCCATATTCTGGACCTGGGAATTGTCAGGGAGTTCTGGAGGGCATGAGTCAGACAACACAGCTGCACTTTACAGAAAAGGACAGAGCAGACTCTACCTGCTCAAGAGACTGAGGTCAGTTGGAGTGCAGGGGCCACACCTGAGGACCTTTTTCGACCCAGTGGTGGCATCAGCCATCTTCTATGGAGTGGTTCGCTGGGGCAGCAGCATCTCCACTGCAGACAGGAAGAAACTGGACAAACTGATCCGGAGGGCTGGCTCGGTCCTAGGGACTCTTCTAGACCCAGTGCAGGCGGTGGGAGAAAGGAGGATGCTGAACAACCTAGCATCCATGCTGGAGAACTACTCCCACCCCATGCATGAGACTCTGGCAGCACTGGGTGGTTCCTTTAGTGACTGGCTCCTTCACCCCAAGTGTGTGAAGGAGCGGTATCGCAGGTACCTTCCTGCTGCTGTGAGACTGTACAACCAGCACTGCTCCCAGTAGACCACACACACATACAATATACACTTACATTCAGAATGCGAACATTCTTCATTGTGCAATATGTTAAGTGCAATACAGATTCCTAAGCAACTCTTATTTTATTTTATTTTATTATTATCCTTATTTTCCTGTAAATAGTCTAGAGATTTAGCTTTAATTTTTATTATTTATAATGTTGACAGGGTTTATACCGTTTCCCATTTCTATTACTGAGTGCCTTACTCCTGTTACTCTGCTGCTGCTGTAATACTGTGAATTTCCCCACTGTGGGACTATTAAAGGATTATCTTATCTTCTGAGCTGCTGGCCTGGGGACTTCTGGGGTTGTCCCTGGGAGGGGGCCAGCAGAGGGTGACGGTAGCAAGGCGCTCAGCCTGCACCGCCTGTTGCTAGCAGAGGGTGGTGAGGAGCCATGGACTAATCAGGCTCACTCGATACACCTGCGAGCTCCCCTATTTAAGACTGCAGCAAATTGCAGTGTTTGTTGCACCTTTGTAGAGGGGTGACCAGTAAGGTCTTTGAAAAGAAAAGAAAAGAAAAGAAGAGAGCTGGAAAAATAAAAGCGATAAATTGCCCCAAAAATTACTTAAAAGCTCAAAAGAAGACTTGAAGAAGAAACGGCTCCAAGCTATGCAAAAGTGTTTGCTTCTCAAAGACAAACAGGCAAAACATAAAGCTGACCTTCCTTTCATAATCACACAGGAAGTGTCTTGTTTTCTCATTATCTTTATTTCACTTTTTCTAACTCAGCCTTTGTTTGAGCACACTGCTTTTGGTCTTTCTTTTGTTTGCTGTTTTTCCTGTCTCTTCATTTCCACCTTCCTTGAGCTGCTTTGCCCATGGTTGCCTGTGTGGCGCAGTGGTAACACAATGGACTGCCGATCAATACAGTGGCAGTTTGATCCGGGGTCTTGGTAAACTTATTTGCAAAGTCTACCACACACTCCATTGCCCCTATCTATCTCCTTACTCCCTTTTTTGTTACTGGCTTTCAGTTCTGCACTTTGGTCCGCCCAAGCTCAGAGCACTCAGCAGAAGCAAAATCCAAGTCAATAGCTGACAGGGACGTGGGCACTGCGGAGAGAAGAGCAACCACTTCTGGTTCCACATCATCCACAGATCAAACAGAGCCAATGAAAGACTATTGACAATCAACTTTTTCACCTGCTTGAAGCTTTCCTGTGCATCAGTCATCCACTTGAAGTCACGGTCAGGTCGCCTTAAGCATAAATGCATAGGCCCAAAAATTGTAGCATGGTTGGGTAGGAATTTTGAGTACCAGGAGTGTAGCTCAAGAAAAGAACAGAGCATTGCAGCATCCATCTGTGTTGGTGAATTTGTGATGGCTTGTATGTGTGTCATCTGGCAAAAGGCAGTTTGTGGAGACCATGTGTCCCAGAAAAGGCCAGTTGTATTGATGAAACTGGCACTTGTCATGATTCAGTTGCAGGACAGGACATTCTAGACGGTGAAGCACAGCTTGCAAGGTCTTGTCATGAGCGGTAATGTCCATTCCATGGATGATGACATCATCTGTGTAATGCTCTACCCCTGGCAGATCAATAAGGATGATTGACATCATTTTCTGATAGGCAGCAGGAGCAGACTCTAGAGTGTAAGGTACCTGACAGATAATGAATTGGGTTGATGAAGGCTGTTAGATTATGAATGTACTCATGTAAGGATACATAGTAATTGGCACTGTCCAGGTCGATTGTTGAAAACAAAATGAGCAAGGTTCAGCTATGGCACAAGTGACGTTGAGACATGAGACATTTTCAGTGTAAATTTTATAGGTTTACATGCACTGTTTGTCAAGAACAAGTCTGTGAAGACTGAAGGCTTTGTTTAAAGTATTGAATTTTTTGGATATATGTATATATGGAATGCAATAAATAAAGGCAATTTACATTTAATTTTCATTTACATTCACTTACATTTGTTACAATAAATTAAACATTTTAAAAATAATATTCAATATTTATCAATATTTAGTAATAGCATTAAAATGAGTACGTATAACACCCAGCAATCTTAGCAGCAAAACGGGAACGGTAGGAACTCAGTCAGGATAAGCACCTGGAATGCAGCCCAGGCCAGGATGTGGGCCAGGAAAGGAGTCTGGTTAAGCCACAGAGGCCAGGAGCACTGGCCTAGCAGTGGGGACAGGCTGAAAGGGGCACTGGGAAGCCAACTGTGGAGCAATCTTTTGGTCTAGCACTAGTGAGTAGCTCCCATTTGTGTTTGTTTTTTTTTTTTCTTCTTAATTTTTATCTTTTTAATAGTTCATTTATTTGATGAGGCAACTTAGGGAAGCTGTGCCCTCTCGAAACATGCTAGTAGAGAGAGTCTTGGTCTGTTTTTTTGCTGTGAAAGTGCTTCCTTCACTCTCCTGGTCAGCCGCTGCGCTGCAACATGGCCGCTTTGATTACACACAGGATCAGCTGATCGTGCTGAAGCCGGTCAGCATGGCGGCCAGGACAACAAACATCCCCGAAGAGCTTTGGAGATAAACACACAGGGGATGCAGAGGAGGAACAAAACAGCGCACAGGGAAAGCGAGGATGAGACGACGGATGCTTATGGAGAAGAGGGGATATAAGCTGCGTTTCCCCTCTCTCATCATGGGTAACGTGAGGTCGCTGGCTAATAAGATGGATGATAGCCAGGAGTCAGAGGGAGTAACAGGAGTGTAGTCTAATGTGCTTTTCAGAGACATGGCTACACCAGGACATCCCGGATGACAATGTTTCCATTGATCACTTCCAGACTATTCGGGCCGACCGGGGCTGCACCGAGAGCGGTAAGCGCAAAGGAGGAGGGTTGGCTGTGCTAGTTAATAAGCGCTGATGTAACCCTGGTCACATTATTATCAAGGAACATGCCTGTTGCCCAGACATTGAGCTGTTGGCTGTCGGACTCAGGCAATATTATTTACCATGCAAGTATTCACATGCTAATATTGTGACTGTTTACACCCCCTCCACCCCCCCGCCAACCTGACGTCGGCATGTGACGTCATTTATTCAACTATAGCGCGTCTCCAAACTCAACACCTGAGTGCCTTTATCACAATATTGGCTGACTTTAACCACTACCAAACTTCACTCATTATGTGGACTACCCCACCAGAGAGGAAAGAACACTGGACCTGCTGTATGCTATTGTTAAGGACATATACAGCTGCTCCCCCCTCTCCTTCTGGGTAGATCAGACCACAACTTGGTGAACCTTAGTCCCTGTTATGTGCCGCTGGTGAAGAGTCAGCCTGTGACCATGCGGACAGTGAGTAGATGGTCTGAGGAGACTTACAAGGCCCTGCAGGATTGCTTTGAGGCTACTGATTGGCCGGCGTGCTGTGAGCCGCATAGAGAAGACATTGATGGGCTCACAGAGTGTATCACGGACTACTTTAACTTCTGTGTGGACTACACTGTCCCAACCAGGACCGTTAAATGTTACCCAAACAACGAGCTGTGGGTAACAAAGGACATTAAAGCTCTCCTCATCAAGAAGAAGAGGGCCTTCAGAGCTGGAGGTGAGAAAGATCCAGAGGGAACTGAAGACCGCTATCAGGGAGGCTAAGAACAAATATAGGAAGAAGCTGGAGTGGAAACTCCAGCAGAACAACATGAGGGAGTTTTGGAATGGAATGAGGACCATCACCAGCTTCAAGTCCTGCAAAAACAGCGCAGTAGAGGGCAGAGTGGACGGGGCCAACAAGCTAAATCTGTTCTTTAACAGATTTGACACTGCAGGCTCTGTCCTCCCCCGTCCTGACTCCTCTGCTGCCGATCCTCAGCAGCCCATTCCACTCACCCCCCTCCCCCTCCTGATAGCCTGCCCCCCTCCTGTGACAGCCCATCTTACACCTCCACCCCTCCCCCACGTCGCCTCATGCCACATGTCAGACTCACAGTGAGTCTCACTGCTGCCCAGGTGAAAAGACAACTGAAGAGACTCCACACAAACAAGGCTGCAGGCCCTGATGGGGTCCCCACCAGGGTGCTTAAAGCCTGTGCCTCCCAGCTTTGTGGAGTACTGCAACATGTCTTCAACATGTGCCTGAGTCTCCAGAGGGTCCCTATGATGTGGAAGACATCCTGCATTGTTCCTGTTCCAAAGATGCCGTGACCCTGTGACGCCAAGTACTACAGGCCAGTGGCACTGATGTCCCATGAAGACCATGGAGAGGCTCATCTTGGATCAGCTCTGACTAGCCTTTTCTGGACCCCCTCCAGTTTGTCTATCAGCCCCACCTGGAAGTTGAAGATGCCATCATGTACTTGCTCAACCGAGTAAACATTCATCTGGATGAACCAGCCAGCACTGTTAGGGTCATGTTTTTTGACTTCTCCATTGCATTTAACACCGTCTGGCCTGCTCTTCTGGGTGATAAGCTCACAGTGATGCAAGTAGATGGCCCCCTTGCGTCCTGGATTGTTGACTACCTGACTGGCAGATCACAGTATGTATGCCTGCAGCACTGTGTGTCGGACAGAGTGGTCAGCAATGTTGGAGTTCCACAATCTCCCTTCCTCTTCACCCTCAACACCACAGACTTCAGCTACTGCACAGAGACTTGCCACCTTCAGAAAATTTCTGATGACTCTGCAATAGTTGGATGTATGGTGAGAGGTGAGGAGGAAGAGTACAGGGCGACGGTGAAGCACTTTGTCGCATGTGGAGCCGAACACGCGGACGGCAGTGTTGGAGAGGAGGACGCTGTCTAAACTGCAGGCCATTATGGACAATGGCTCCCACCCACTCTACAACACAGTGATGAGACATAGCTCATTCAGTGCAAAACTCATTTTACCAAAATGCACCACAGAGCGCCACAGGAAGTGATTCTTACCTGTGGCCATCTATAACTCCTCCCTCATTGTGTGATTCGCAAAGTTTGGTTCATCTGTGCAGTACTCAATACCAAACAGTACTGTTCATATGTGTAATAATAATAATAATAATTGTGTGCAATAACTCAGAGGTACAATAATTTGAACTGCCTTATACTAGATGTCACCACCACTTTACTATATTAATAAGAACTTAAATCTCATGTACATATTGCAAATTTCTCTTTATCTTTGTTTTAAATTATTAAAGTGTTTATTCTTTTACATAAATGGTTGCAACTGTAACAACTACAATTTCCCTCTGGGATCAATAAAGAATTCTGATTCTAAAAAGCAGCTCTAGGGGCCAGTACCAGAGAAGCAGTCCTACAAGCCTGCAATACAACAGGTCTGGGAGTTGGCACAGGAACAGGAAACAAGGAACAGAACAGGATGAAGAGCCTATATGTAGACCTCAGGCTTAGTCATACCATCACAGTAAAGATTCTACAACTATAATGTCTTAGATAGGACAGAGATTTACCAAACTTCCTGATCCTTTCCATTGTGCCCCAAAACTTCTCAGGAAGACCTGAGTTGGGTGGCAGCCATATAGGGCAAGCTACTTACTGCAACCTTCATTGCTTTTCAAGGTTTTGTTTTATGAATGGATACACATAGGCAGACTGCATGCACTGAATGGCTTTATTATGGCAAATCCAATACTCATAGTTTTTACAAGCAGATGATAAAAACAGGCAGACAGATGCACACAAGGCAGATCTATTGAGCAAAAATGAGTAAACAAAGCAAAAGCAAGAGACAGTGAAACAATCAAAAGAAACTTGGCTAAGCACCTGGGCAACACAGAGACTTGTATACAGGGGTGTCATGTGCAACTCCCAAACTGATCACCAGGGGTCATCCTCTCCAGAATTCTGACTGCCACTCACCCACACCTGTTGTCAATCTCCATTCATCAACTCTGCTATAAATACTATAAGTGCATAGGTGGAATTTCCCTGTTGTGGGACCAATAAAGGTCACTTAACTTCAGTCCTATGTTATTTTCTGCCAAAAACACTGCTGAATTCATCAGAGATACATAAGTAGTTAAAGTTGCCCAAATATTTTGTCAACATCACATCATTAGCTTTGACAATGCCTCTGATTTTGGTAGGGGACACTGACTGGACTGCAATTACATTTCAGTGCAGTATAATTTCTGCACATTTTTGCTGGAAATGCTGTAAAATTCCTCATAATTGTGAGGTCAATTACTTGATGTGTCTCTCTTTTGTTCTTTGTTACATATGTGGCAGTAAAAAGTCATGCAGAGACTTGTCTTACTTGGCTTCCTTAAAGTTCTATTGAAGAACAGGGCTGTAGGGAATAATATCACCAGAGACCAAACATAAATATAAGTGGTTGTCACAGATATGCTAGCAGTCTTTCGCAACTGCAGAATGTACAGTATCAATAGTGCAACTGATACAGTGACAATAGTTATCTCATTGCCCTTTTAAACGTTTATGTTGTCATTAATATTGTAAAGCATTAATTGTTTAATTTTGTGTAACTATTATTGCACTGAAATGCTTTTATTCAAGATTCATTTATTGTCATATGTACAGCAGAACAGGCTGTTACACTGTACAATGAAATTCTTACTTTGCTGTTGCTCCATTCACCAAATATAATCTTAAGAGAATAGTAAGTAGTAAAACAGTAGTAAAAAGTAAAAATGTACAGTATGTGCGAAGTTGAAATAAAATTAAAGTTACACATGCATATGTGCAAATATGCAGAGCAGCTGTTCATAAAGTGTATCAAGTAACAGATGTAAACAGTAAACAGTAGTGTTCTGTGCAAGTAATAGATGTAAACAGCAAACAATATTGTTCTGTGCAGGTAATAGATCTAAAAAGTATTGTTCTAACAGCAGCACTACAGTGTATGTAAGGTGCAGTGCATATATTTTAACAAGATATTAATTTAAGTGATATTTTAGCGATAATTAATTTATTAATTTTGAATTCTAAAATAATGGAAACCATTTTTCTTGCAGGTGTTTTGAAACCAGATGGCTGCTAACTTGACTTCCATGCAGTCAGTGTCATCAATAAATGCCACGTTTATTCATCCCTCCAGCTTTTACATCACTGGACTTTACAATGTCCCACATGCAAGATACTACTACATGTTTCTATGTATTGTGTATGCATTGACTGTTTTGGGGAATTCATTTATAATGGGCACCATATATCTGGCACGCAGCTTACACACTGCTAAGTATGTAGCTGTCTTCAACCTGGCCTTGTCTGATCTGTGTGGAAGCTCTGCTCTCATTCCAAAGCTTCTGGACATGTTTCTGTTTGAGAATCAGTACATATCTTATGAAGCCTGTCTAGCAAACATGTTTTTTGTTTATGTCTTTATGACCCAACAGTCTCTTACTCTGCTTGCTATGGCCTATGACAGACTAATTGCTATATGCTTTCCACTGAGGTATCACGCAATTGTCACCAACACTGCAATGGCTTTGTTCATGAGTGTTATGTGGATTCTTTCTATAAGTTTCAATGCTCTGCTTGTAGGTCTAGTTACCAGATTGTCATTCTGTAGATCTACTACAGTTAACAGCTATTACTGTGAACATGGCCCTGTGTCTAAATTAGCCTGTAATGATTACTCCATAAATTCCGTAATTGGCAATGTCTGTACTGCTACACTGCTTTACCTTCCATTGATATTAATAGCTCTCTCATATGTTTGTATTGGTTTTGCATTGCACAAGATCTCACATAGTGTTGAGCAAACCAGAGCTTTAAAAACCTGCACCTCCCATGTGATATTAGTGGCCATGTTTTATCTGCCAATTATTGGTGTTTACACTGCAGGTCGTACAACAACTGTAAGTACAAATGTCAGAATAATCAACACTGCTTTGTCACAAACCATTCCACCTATGTTAAACCCCATCATATATACACTAAACACAGAGGAGGTACTGCAGTCTATTAAAGTTCTCTACAAACGAAACAAAGTGAATTCTACAATGGAAAGAGCTGTGAAAAGGTCTGTGAGGAATTAAAGTGACACACTATAAACTGAACACTGAAGTGATCACTATAAATTGTCCTTGTGAGAGAAATAACCATGGGATTTTCATTTGTTTACTTACTATGGCTATTCATACCAGAGCCTAGAGAGACTAGTCTGGTAAAATGAATTTTGGCAAGGAGAGATTTTGTTTTATACATACAGAACAATAATAATTTACAATAATTAGTTATTATGTACATCTATATATGCTTAACGTAAAACTCAGATACTGGATAGGTAAAATGTATAATTAGGTAAATATTTATAAAAATGCATTACACGTTATAGCCATGTTTATTATGCATTATGAATTGTTAACATAATACATCATAAGTACTGTTCATAATAAATTATAAGAACTCATAAGTCGTATTTGTCCACTCTAAGTAAAGTGAAGCATACTGTTCTAAAGCCTCCTCCAGTGTTAAGAGTGAGGCTTCAAGTTGAAGTATTTCTTGAAAGATTTACTCAGGTGCTAAAACACACACAATAAATCACATTACAGGCTTCAAATGTCATATTTTAAAAACTAGTGGTGTTGCCATCAGTGTTTTACCCAAGGTGGGGAAGTCAGTGTACACCACCGTTAGCTTGACACTAACTTAACACTGCATATCCAATAGAATACTAGCAGAAATTAACATTACTGTAGTGTAGTGTTGGGATGTTACAGAGTAAAGGGTTCTAGTGTTTGATGTTAGAAACAGTGAGGGAACAAATTACAATGACAGCACTCCACAGTGACTTCATGCTCAATGTGATGTCAGAGGGGGTTCAGGGGAGGGGCTGATGGGTACTTGGTTTGCTGTGATGTAATGTAACATTGAAAGTGACAGTGCTGGGTAAGAAAAGCACATTGTAGCAGTAATTCTAGGCTGTACAGCCTGTTTGGAGCATCTCAGTATTCAAGACTGAAGGCCCAAAGAGCCCTAACAGCAACAGCGAGAATATATAATAATACTTAGCATTTTTAAAAATTATATAACTGCAGTAAAATTTGTATTTGTAAAATCCAACTTGGCAACTGAAACAAAAACTTTCAAATTGTTTCAGACAAAATATTTCTCTGTTCACATTAACTGGTCAACAATCTAACAACAAAAGTGTTAATTAAGTTTTCAAAAGTGCAAAAATAATCACATACTCATTGTCAATCATCAGTTCATAATCATCAGATGACTCGCTCACTTCATGGCATGTGCTTTTTCATTCTGGACCTGTAATTGGCAACACAATCAAAGTCAAAAGACATTATGTGAGTACAATTGAAGAGGATATATGCACTGGCAATGAAACACTTAAATGGCAGGGCCCACCATTGGGCCTAAAGTTTTATTGCACACTCCTGTATCTTAAGAATAATTCAGCCCATTTGACTGAATAATAACTTTTACTGAATACTAGATTTTAGTATATAATAAGCCTGGGATTTTAAGGGCTTAAACACACACATATACTCACACACACACACACACACACACACACACACACACAACTCTTCTCCTTCTGGGTTGCCAGTCCATCACAGGGCAGACAGACAGACAAACCTACACATTCACTCACACCCAGGGGCAATTTCGTATGTCCAAATGGCCTGACTGCCTGTTTTTGGGCTGTGGGAGGAAACCAGAGAACCCAGAGGAAATCCATGCAGACACGGGGAGAACATGTAAACTCCAGGGCTTAAACAAAAAAATTAAATCAAGCGGTCACTGAATGGTTTTTCAGCCTACTTTGCAATCATTCTTGACTTTAAGACATATCTTCTAATACTGTTTTTGGGTGGTATCGCTTGATTTGAGACTAGTGTTGAAGATGATCATATTCATCCTTTGTTTAAAGTCTCCATGAACGGCAAGATCTGCTTGTATCATAATCATCATCGTCATTAACCGCTTAATCCAGTGTCGCGGTAGCAGTTGAGAGACCCTGTCCCCCACATTTTCCTCTAGCTCATTCCCAGGGACCTCAAGCTGCTCCCAGGCCAGATGTAATCACTCCAGCAGGTCCTAGGACAACCCCAGGGTCTTACCCCGGTAGGCCGTGCCTGATACACCCCCACCGGGAGGCATCCAGGGGGCATCTGAATCAGATGCCCAAACCACCTCAGTTGGCTCCTCTCAATGCGGAGGAGTAGCGGCTCTACTCCGAGCTCCTCCCGGATGGCCGAGCTCCTCACCCTATCAAATAGAGTGTAGCCCGTCACTCTGCGAAGAAAGCTCATTTCCGCCACTTGTATTCATGATCTCATTCTTTCAGTCATTACCCACAGCTCATGACCATAGGTGAGGGTCAGGATGTAGACCAATGTTTGCCTTATGGCTCAGCTCCCTCTTCACCACTACAGTCCAGTACAGTGACCGCATTACTGCTGCTGGCTGTCCTTGCCTGCGGCCTATCTGATGATCTCTCTTCCCATCACTTGTGAACAGGGCCCCAAGATAATTAAACTCCTCCACCTGGGGCAAGTCCTTTCCCCTTACCTGGAGTGGGCATGCCATCCTTTTCCAGGCTAAGACCATGGACTCAGATTTGGAGGTGCTGATCTGCATACCAACCGTTTCACACTCAGCTGCAAACTGTTCCAGCGAGCACTGGAGGCATCCATGTGATTCAGCCAAAAGAGCAACATCATCTGCAAATAGCAGAGACGCCACCATCCGGCCTCCACACATAATGCCCTCCTGACATCACGTACATGAATATCACGTACAGGATTGGAGACAGAGCACAACCCTGCCGGAGCCCAACGCTAACACTGAAAGGGTCCGACTTGCTGAGAATACGAACACAGCTCTCACTCTGGGAGTACAGGGACACACCAGAGGCCTCTGGCCCTGACTCCTGTGAGGGAGGCATGTCTCCCGGATTAAGAAGTTTTTCAAAGAGCTCCTTCCACCGACCGACAGTAACCTCATTTGAAGTCAGAGTTTCTCCACCCTTGCCGAATACAGCTTGGGCATAGCCACCCCAACCACTCCTGAGTTGCCGGGCAGTTGTCCAGAACCTCCCTGAAGCCAACTGAAAGTCTTTTACCATGGCTTCGCCACACTCCTCCCACTCCCTGGATTTTGCTTCTGCCACCATTGCGGCTGCCACTTCTTTTGCCTGTCGGTACCTCTCTGCTGAGTTGGGAGTCCTTTGGACCACCCAGTCCCTAAAGGCCTCTTTCTTCAGCTTGACAGCCTCCCTCACCACTGGTGTCCACCAGGGGATTCTTGGGTTACCGCCATGACAGGCACCCACAAACCTTTGGCCACAGCTATGCCTGGCAGCTTCCACAATGGAGGTTTTGAACAGGGTCCATTCAGACTCCATGTCCCCTACCACCCGGGACATGAGAAAAGCTCCCCCAGAGGTGGGAGTTGAAATCATTCCGAACAGGGGTCTCCAACAGTCGTTCCCAGCACACCCTCACTTATTCGCTTGGGCCTACAGGGTCTGACCATTAGTTTTCCTTGCCATCTGATCCAACTCACCACCAGATGGTGATGAGTTGACAGCTCAACACCTCTCTTTACCTGAGTGTCCAGAACATATGGTCCCAAGTCAGATGAAGCGACAACAAAGTCGATTATTCACCTTTACCCAAGGAGCTCTGGTACCATGTACACTTATGAACATCCTTGTGTTCGAACTTTGTGTTCGTTACGGACAATTGGGCTATCACACTGCTCAGCCTCCCTGGGAAAATTTGCAAAGGTGCTGGAAAGGAGACTCCAAACGATAGTCGAACCTCAGATTGAGGAGGAACAATGCGGATTCCGTCCCAGCCGTGGAACAATGGACCAGCTTTTCACCCTCTCACAGATTGTTGAGGGGGCATGGAAGTTTGCCAACCCAGTCTAGTTTACACTGCAGCTCTTACAACATCTATAAGTACAAATGTCAGAATAATCAGCACTGCTTTGACACAAACCATCTATGTTTAACCCCATCATATATACACTAAAAACAGAGGAGTTATTACAGGCTATTAAAGTACTCTACAAAAGAACCAAGGTAAACTCTGCAATGGAAAGACATGTGAAAAAGACTGCAAGGAATTGAAATAACACACTAACTGAAAAATGGGAGTTTTATTATTATGCTTTTGATTATTAAAATAGGTTCATCAGTTTATCCTGACAAAGTCTATGGACTGAATGTACTTGCCACTGTACATAAATACTCATTAGCTATTGTCTTACAGTACTCAGTGACATATGTGACCTGCTCAAATAATTAAAATCATTTTTACCTAAAACCACAGTTTGAGGTGTATACATATCTGTAAAGTGGAAATTTGTGTGGAAAAAAGTGAAAATTCTGCATGGATCTCTACTGCTACATATACAACATGTATTTATAAAATGCATTACACTTTACAGCCGCACTTATTATGCATTATAAAATGATCATAATCTATTGTAAGAAACTATATATATATTCTTATATATTCTTAAACTGTTAGACTATTTGCTCATGCAGTTGTTCACAAAGTGGTGATTTTTTGAGCATTCCTCAACTTTCCCAGTCTTTTGTTGCCCCTGTCCCAACTTTTTTGGAATGTGTTGCAGGCATCAAATTCAAAATGAGTGAATATTTGCAAAAAACAATAGTTTATCAATTTGAACATATTAAATATATTGTCTTTGTAGTGTATTTAATTGAATATAGGTTGAAAAGGATTTGCAAATCATAGTATTCTGTTTTTATTTATGTTCTACACAACATCCCAACTTCACTGGAATTGGGGTTGTAGCATAATTTCTACACACCACACACTACATACAAAATGCTATAAAATGTCTAATAATAATCAGGTTGTTTTATTCTTCTTCTCAGTTAATTACAAATGTGGTAGTAGAGATCTATACAGACACTTGTATAGTTTGTTTGTTCACAGTTCTGTAGAGGGGCAGTACTGTAGGGAAATATACCACTAGAGACCAAACATAAATAAAAGTGATCTTTACAGATATGTTAGCATTCATTCTCAGCAGCAGAAGGTAGGTAATTTTCACCACTATTATAAATGAATAATTGTTCATTTACTGTGACTATTGCTGCAGATATTTATTTATACTTATATTATAACAGTAGTAGAAGGTGTTCCAGCACAAATTTAACTAATGCCAATTTTTGCTTCTTACAGATGTCAGCCAGATGGCAGTTAATTTGACTTTCATACAGCCAATGTCATCAATAAATGCAACATTTATTCTTCCCTCCAGCTTTTACATCATTGGACTTGACAATATCCCACATGCAAAGTATTACTATGTGTTTCTGTGCTTTGTGTATGCAGTGACTGTTTTGGGAAATTTCTTTATAATGGGCACCATATATCTGGCACGCAGCTTACACACTGCCAAATATATAGCTGTCTTCAACCTGGCCTTGTCTGATCTGTGTGGAAGCTCTGCTCTCATTCCAAAGCTTCTGGACATGTTTCTGTTTGAGAATCAGTACATATCTTATGAAGCCTGTCTAGCAAACATGTTTTTTGTTTATGTCTTTATGACCCAACAGTCTCTTACTCTGCTTGCTATGGCCTATGACAGGCTAATTGCTATATGTTTTCCACTGAGGTATCATGCAATTGTCACCAAACCAGCAATGACTTTGATCATCGGTGCTATGTGGATTCTGTCAATGAGTTTCACTGCTCTGATGGTAGTGCTAGTTACCCGACTGTCCTTCTGTAAATCTACTACAGTTCACAGCTATTTCTGTGATCATGGTCCTGTCTGTAGACTAGCCTGTAATGATTACTCCATGAATTACATAATTGGCAGTGTCCGTACTGCTACACTGCTTTACCTTCCACTGATATTAATAGCCCTCTCATATGTTTGTATTGGCTTTGCATTACAGAAGATCTCACAGGGTGTTGAGAGAATCAAAGCTATAAAAACCTGCACCTCTCATGTCATATTAGTGGCCATGTTTTATCTACCAATTATTGGTATTTACACTGCAGCCCTTACAACATCTATAAATACCAATGTCAGAATAATCAATAGTGCTTTGACACAAACAATCCCATCCATGTTAAACCCCATCATATATACTCTTAAAACAGAGGAGTTGTTACAGGCTATTAAAGTACTCTACAAAAGGACCAAGGTAAACTCTGCAATGTAAAGAGCTGTGAAAAAGACGGCAAGGGATTGAAATAATAAATAATTAGGGGATTTTCAGTTTCCAGTTTAATAATAATAATATATATATATATATATATATATATATATATATATATATATATATATATATATATATAATGGTGTACAATAGTTGTATTAATATTATGCTATGAAATTCCCTCTAAATGGGTTTGGCACCACCCATGTTTCCTTAGTTGTACGCTGACCGAAGCATGAACAGAAAGTTATACTGTGGTTGCCATACTCATTACAGGTATGTTCTATTCGTGTTTTAATGGGTATTAGAATAGTATGAATGAGCACAGCAATGCTAGCTGGTCTAACTAGGTTATTTTTAGTTTCACCATGTGGTCTGGATGCCATATTTTACCTTTTTGTTGATGTTCCACTAATTGAAAAAGGGATGATGTAGCTGTAAAATATAATTCATATTGATACTGTGACAATTGACCCTGATGTAAATGTAAAATGTAGACTGGTATAAATCTAAAAAAACTGAACATAATATGAAAACACAAGCGCTTCCACCACTATACGATCGTAGCAATTTGTAAAGGTAATTATATATTGTAAAGGTAATTAAATTGTATTATTTTCATGGATTATATGTCTTGTCATTTGTTTATTTTGGAGATATATTTAGACTACTGTGTTCTTGGGCAGTAGAATGGTTGCATGCTGCCGTGTTGTACGCTGACCGAACCATGAACAGAAAGTTATACTGTGGTTGCCATACTCATTACAGGCAAATAAAACTGCATCATCCCAATCTGGTGTCCATCATTGACCAGGGTGGACGAACACCGGATAGGAAGGGTCACACACACACACACACACACACACACACACACACACACACACACACACATATATATATATATATATATATATATATATATATATATATATATATATATATATATATATATATATATATATATATATATATATATATATATGTATGTATGTATGTGTGTATATGTGTATATATATATATATATATATATATATATATATATATATTTTTTTTTTTTTTTTTTTTTTTTTTTTTTTTGAAAGTCTGTGAACTGAAAATTGTATTACACTGATATTACAATAGGTCATCATAAAAATATAATCAAGGTTTATTTATCCTCCAAATTTTAGTCTGTCAACAATAATCTCCCACTGGGAGGAGATCTATTGATTACAAATCATTTTTTCGATTTGTTAAACAGTTGCCTGAGGCCTACTATATATACATATTATTTACATTGAAAAAGAACAGTAAATAAAACAGGTAAGTACATATTTTTGTTACTTATATTCCAGCACTTCTTTCTGACTGATTTTACATGCCACTGTACATACATACTCGTTAGCTATTGCACTATAGTGCTCAATGACAAATGTGACCTGCTCAATTGTTTAACATAATTTTTGACCCAAAACCACAGTTTGAGGTTTATACTTTTCTGCAAAGAGTAAGTTTAAGCTATTGGATGATACAAATATTATATTTGTGTTCCATGAATTAGACAAAAGCATACTTTTGTGACCTTATATATTCTGCCTTCAAGGACTACATATACATTAATGATTGTCTAATTATAACAAAATTTGAAACATATGTATAACAGACAAACTAATGGTGTATTTTGAATTAATTTTCTTTTATATTACTCAATAACTGAAAGTTGGGAACAAGTTACCAAAATGGTGCTTGGGTCATTATGGCTTCCTACCAATAAATTGTCTTAAACAATGTACATCTGCAATGGACTTCTCATGGCTCACCACAGTAACATCCGTCTTTGAAGACTAAGGTTGTAGATTCGATTTCTGGTAATGGATGGTGGACGAAACTGTATAGATTGCAGCGGACATATCACGTAGCAATTAAAAGAAATGTACATTCTTGTTTTTTTCCCACCACCCACTGCCTAATGCTACAAAAAAAAAAATTTGTTTATGCTGCTACTTTGTCCACAATGGTGTTTGGTTCCTTGTTGCTCACTTCCAATAAATTGTCTCAAAAATGCAGCACTGCCTAGGACTCACCATTGAAGGTCAAGGGTTTGATTCCCTGTCATGGGTTGTGGCTGAAACTGTATAAACATTAGCATACATAATCACTTAGCAAAGTTAATCATAAGAAATGGAGGTATTTTTAAAAAACCCAATCACCTGCTGTGATTGCCACCAGATAAGTCACCATTGATGTCATTGTACTTTGTGACCCTGCTTTCTAATGTGTTGCTTAGAATTGTTTAAATTACTTTGAAAAGTGGTATATTATTATTATTATTATTATCTACTAAGAAAGCATAAAAAAAAAATTCAGCAAATTGAAGGAGTCCTACATCAATTGAAAAATCAGGGCACTCATTGCCCTAGGGACACTCCTATTAATTCCCCAGGAGAGTGGGTCTGGCTATCGAAATCATTAAGCAGGTTAATGAGGTTACATATGAGCTTGAATTATCATGTCAGCATTTCGTTTGTAATTATTTCCATGTCTGCCTTCTGAAGCTAGCAGATTCTGGTTGGGTTGGGTGATAAAACGATAAATATCGTGATATAACATTCCTCAATAGAACTATAAGAATTGTTCAATAAACTTTCAATAGAATAGAGTGTTCTCACACTTCCATGTTCTAGCAACAGCCATGGTGGCATTTTTTACTGCAAGGCAAGCAACACGCACGTTGTTATTCATTGTTTCATGTTGGTTGGTCCCAATCAAAAAAGAAGTAGGGGCTAGCAGATAAGAGGCCACCTACTGAGAGACAGGCTTCCTTCATTCAGATTGAGGGAAATTCTGTTTTGATTGGGGTAAGTGTGTGGAGCTTTGCAACTCCTAGACTGTGAGGGCCTGCCAAGTTGATCAGAGCTTGTGGGAGAGTGATTGCTGGGTATAAGCCATGGGGCTAAAGGAAGTCCTTTTAATTGTAACCCTGCCTTGTAAATATTTTTTTCTTTTTGCTACACTATTTGTTGGTTTGCTCTCGAGTTAAATAAAATAAATGCACTGGTGGAGCAAGAGGCATAGTTATGGTTACAAGACGCACAAGACTCAAATGAATGCGCAGATCTCCCCTTATGAAGATTGGTCTCTGATACTACCACTTCAAAAAAACTATATATTTTTAATTCAGAGATGTCTGATATATGCACTTCAAAGCAAAAAATGCCATTTGTAAAAATTGAGTAAGGATTTTTTTTCCCATTTGTATATAATTACTTGTGTCACTCTTGAACTGTTTGTGTGGTTAGTTTGTTAGTTTAATTTTGCACTGTAAAGAACAAAAGTACATTTGCTTTTATGTGGCAAGTCATCATTTGTTGTCATTAAAGGACATCTCTGTGACATTTTGTGGAGGAGGTAGAATAAGAAGACGATTTTTAAGGCAAATGGAGCTTATCTTAATGTTAGTTCTCCAGTGACCCCTGCTGCCACATCAGCACCAACAGCAGATGTGATGACACTAATAACAGACTTTATGCTTGCCCAGCAACAGAGGGAGGAGGGCTTTGTGAGTCCACACACCAGACTACTGGGCCAGCAAGCACCAGAGTTAGCGTCAAGGGACATACACAAGAGCTGAAGGTCCTAATACAACCTCAATTCCAATGAAGTTGGGACGTTGTGTAAAACATAAATAAAAACAGAATACGATGATTTGCAAATCCTTTTCAACCTATATTCAATTGAATACACTACAAAGACAAGATATTTAATGTTCAAATGGATAAACTTTATTGTATTTTGCAAATATTCAATCATTTTGAATTTGATGCCTGCAACACGTTCCAAAGAAGTTGGGACAGGGGCAACAAAAGACTGGGGAAGTTGAGGAATGCCCAAAAAACACCTGTTTGGAACATTCCACAGGTGAACAGGTTAATTGGAAACAGGTGAGTGTCATGATTGGGTATAAAGGGTGCATCCCTGAAAGGCTCAGTCGTTCACCAAGGATGGGGTGAGGTTCACCACTTTGTGAACAACTGCATGAGCAAATAGTCCAACAGTTTAAGCAACAACGTTTCTCAACGTGCAATTGCAAGGAATTTAGGGATTTCATCATCTACAGTCCGTAATATCATCAAAAGATTCAGAGAATCTGGAGAAATCTCTGCAAGTAAGCGACAATGAATGCCCATGACCTTCGATCCCTCAGGCATTAAAAACCGACATCATTCTGTAATGGATATTACCACATGGGCTCAGAATCACTTCAGAAAACCATTGTCAGTGAACACAGTTCGTTGCTCCATCTACAAGTGCAAGTTAAAACTCTGCCATGCAAAGCGAAAGCCATATATCAACAACACCCAGAAACACCGCCGGCTTCTCTAGACCCAAGCTCACCTGGGATGGACTGATGCAAAGTGGAAAAGTGTCCTGTGGTCTGACTAGTCCACATTTCAAATTTTTTTGGAAATCATGGACATTGTGTCCTCCAGGCCGAAGAGGAAAAGGACTCTCTGGATTGTTATCAGCGCAAAGTTCAAAAGCCAGCATCTCTGATGGTATGGGGGTATATTAGTGCCCATGGCATGGATAACTGAAAGGTACACACAGGTTTTGGAGCAACATATGCCATTCAAGCAACGTCTTTTTCAGGGACGTCCCTCCTTATTTCAGCAAGACAATGACAAGCCACATTCTGCACCTGTTACAACAGCATGGCTGCATAGTAAAAGAGTGCAGGTACTAGAGTGGCCTGCCTGCAGTCCAGACCTGTCTCCCATTGAAAATGTGTGGCACATTATGAAGCACAAAATACGACAATGGAGACCCCGGACTGTTGAGTAACTGAAGTTGTACATCAAGCAAGAATGCGAAAGAATCCCACCTACAAAGCTTCAACAATTAGTGTCCTCAGTTCCCAAACGCTGATTGAGTGTTGTTAAAAGGAAAGGTGATGTAACACAGTGGTAAACATGCCTCTGTCCCAACGTCTTTGGAACATGTTGTAGGCATCAAATTCAAAATGAGTGAATATTTGCAAAAAACATTTATCCGTTTGAACATTAAATATCTTGTCTTCATAGTGTATTCAATTGAATATAGGTTGAAAAGAATTTGCAAATCATTGTATTCTGTTTTTATTTATGTTTTACACAATGTCCCAACTTCATTGGAATTGGGGCTGTATGACTGATGGCTTGAGCATTTCAAGCAAGTGCTCAAGAACACGCGGCACACATTTGTCAGTGACAAAAAGAAAGACTGGGATAAATTATTACTTTTCTTGCTCTTTGTATACTAGGAGGGCCCCAAAGCTTTCACTGGCTTATCATCCTGTGATGGATGGGTGGCCTATCCAAGGGACCCTTGATCTACAATAAATGAGGGGGGGTTGTGATGGGTGGGGGTTGTCCAGTATATCCCAGAGATGTGAGATCAATGGAAAACATATGGGGAGAAGAGCAGTAGAACAAAGAGCACAATGTTCTGAAATGGCCAGGAGCAGGTGAGTCACCTGGAGAAGAACCTAAGATCTGCATCAGATCTTTGACAGGTTTCCACTCATTTTCAAACAGAAGCCTAGAAACGCCATACCCCTATCCACTAAATACTGTACCAGGTTCCTGTAACTCTGTAAAAAATTAAACTAGAATGTGGTTAAACGTCATTTTTTGGCATTGAAAGGTGTGTCTGTGGCAGTGTGTTTGTATTTATGTGTTTACAATATGTGTTTACTAACTTTTTTATTTGTACCACTTATGGTGTGTGCCTTAATATGATGAGTGAGAACTTTTGTCTTTTCTGGAGTTTATCTCTTTCATAAAAACTTTCATCTTGACTGTTGTTAATGTGAATGCAGGATGCACAGAGTAAAAACAGAAATGCACCACATCACAAAATCTACCTTGGTCCTGAATAATAGGACTAATAAATTGGTCTGTAATAACAGATCTGCATAGCCCATGTGGCGCTAAAGGGGCTGATGTAGTTACAGGGCCAGAGTGGGCCAGGGTGCTCCCTTTCTGTAATTTTTGAGGATCTGCAACAAAGAGTCTGATTGTGATTAGATGCACATAAATAACCACAGTCATACCCCAATTTAATAGGCTATGTGCTGTACTGACAATAAACCAGCCATTAGGGGTGTACTTTGTGTACTTCTGGTGCCGGTCCCAAGCCCGGATAAATAGTGAGGGTTGCGTCAGGAAGGGCATCCGGCGTAAAACTTGTGCCAAAACTATCATGCGGATCACAAATATGATTGCCATACTGGATCGGTCGAGGTCCGGGTTAACAACGACCACCTCCGGTGCTGTTGACCAGCAGGGTGCCAGTGGAAATTGGACTACTGTAGGTCGAAGACCATCAAAGAGGAGAGGAGGAAGGCGGGTTAGAAGGCAGTGAGAGAGAAGGAAAGGCAGGAGTGTGGAGGTTAGAGTAGGGACTCTGAACATAGGGACAATGACTGGTAAAGGCAGAGAGCTTGCAGACATGGAGAGAAGGAAGGTAGATATTCTGTGTGTCCAGGAGACCAGATGGAAAGGAAGCAAGGCCAGGAACATTGGAGGTGGATTCAAACTGTTCAATCATGGTGTAGAGAGGAATGGAGTAGGGATAATCCTAAAGGAACAGCTTGTGAAAAGTGTTCTGGATGTAAAGAGAGTGTCAGACAGGATCATGAGCCTGAAGTTGGAGGTTGATGGTGTGATTTTGAATGTGGTCAGTTCATATGCACCACAGGTTGGTTGTCAGTTAGAGGAGAAAGAGGAATTTTGGAGTAAGATGGATGAAGTGGTAGATGATGTCCATAGAGAGGAGAGATTGGTGATTGGTGCAGACTTCAATGGACATGTTGGTGAAGGGAACAGAGGGGATGAAGAGGTGCTGGCTATGTATGGTGTGAAAGACAGAAATGCGGAAGGTCAGATGGTTGTAGATTTTGCAAAGAGAATGGAAATGGCTGTGGTGAACACGTATTTTCAGAAGAGGGAAGAACACAGGGTGACATACAAGAGTGGAGGGAGGTGCACACAGGTGGATTATATCCTTAGCAGGAGATGCCACCTAAAAGACATTGGAGATTGTAAAGTGGTGCCAGGGGAAAGTGTAGCAAGACAGCATAGGGTGGTTGTCTGTAGAATGAGATTACAAACAAAGAAGAGGAAGAGAGTGAAGACAGAGCCAAAGATTAGATGGTGGAAGCTGAAGGAGGAGGATGGTTGCAGGCACTTCAGGGAAAAATTGCAACAGGCCCTTGGGGGCAGTGAGGAACTACCTGAGGACTGGGAAACTACAGCTAAGGTGGTGAGAGAAACTGGCAAGAATGTGTTGGGTGTTTTGTCTGGTCAGAGGAAAGAAGACAGGGAAAGTTGGTGATGGAATGAGGAAGTCCAGGAGAGTATTCAAAAGAAGAAGGCAGCTAAGAAAAAGTGGGATAATTAGAGAGATGAAGGAAGTAGGCAGGAGTACTGTGAGGCTAGTTGCATAGCAAAAAGAATGGTGGCAAAGGCTCGGGCCTATGATGAGCTGTATGAGAGGCTGGACAGTAAAGAAGGAGTAAAGGACTTGTATCGTTTGTTTAAACAGAGAGATAGCGCTAGAAAGGATGTACAGCAGGTTAGGCTGATAAAGGATAGATAGGGAAATGTACTAGTGAGTGAACAGAGAGTGATGAGTAGATGGAAGGAGTACTTTGAAGAACTAATGAATGAGGAAAACGAGAGAGAGAGGAAGACAACGGGGGGAGAGATAGTGGATCGGGAAGTGCAGAGAATTAGTAAAGTGGAATTGAGGGCAGCTTAAAAAGGATGAAGAATGGAAAGGCAGTTGGTCCAGATGACATACCTGTGGAGGTATGGAGATGTTTAGGAGAGAAGGCAGTGGACTTTTTAACCAGGTTGTTTAACAAAATCCTGGAGAGTGAGAGGATACCTGATGAGTGGAGAAGCAGTGTATTGGTCCCCATTTTTAAGAACAAGGGTGATGTGCAGAGCTGCAGTAACTACAGAGGTATAAAGTTGATGAGCCACACCATGAAGGTATGGGAAAGAGTTGTTGAAGCAAGGCTAAGGCGAGAGGTTCAGATCAGTGAGCAGCAGTTTGGTTTCATGCCCAGAAAGAGTACCACAGATGCAACTTTTGCGTTGAGAGTGTTGGTAGAGAAGTACAGAGAAGGCCAGAAGGAGCTACATTGTGTCTTTGTGGATCTAGAGAAGGCATATGATAGGGTGCCAAGAGAGGAACTGTGGTACTGTATGAGGAAGTCAGGTGTAGCTGAAAAGTATGTTAGGGTGGTGCAGGACATGTATGAGGAAAGTGAGACAGTGGTGAGGTGTGCATTTGGAGAGACAAATTGTTTCAAGGTGAATGTAGGGTTACATCAGGGTTCAGCTTTGAGCCCCTTCTTGTTTGCAATGGTGATGGACAAGTTGACAGATGAGGTCAGGCAGGAGGCTCCATGGACCATGATGTTTGCAAATGACATTGTAATCTGTGGTGAGAGTAGAGAGCAGGTGGAAGAGAATCTGGAGAGGTGGAGGTTTGCACTGGAGAGGAATGAAGGTCAGTAGAGATAAGATGGAATACATGTGTGTGAATGAGAGGGAGGCAGGTGGAAAGGTCAAGATGCAAGGAGTAGAGGTCGTAAAGGTGGATGACTTAAAATGTCTTGGGTCAACCATCCAGAGCAATGGACAGTGCAAAAAAGAGGTGAGGAAGAGGGTGCAGGCAGGATGGAGTGGGTGGAGACGGATGTCAGGGCTGATGTGTGACAGAAAGATAGCAGCAAGAGTGAAAGGGAAGGTTTTCAAGACAGTAGTGCGTCCTGCTATGATGTATGGTTTGGAGACTGTGGCTCTGTCTAAAAGACAGGAGGCTGAGCTGGAGGTGGCGGAGATGAAGATGCTGAGATTTTCGTTGGGAGTGACAAGGAAGGACAAGATTAGAAATGAGCAGATCAGAGGAACAGTGAAGGTGGAGCAGTTTGGAGATAAAGCCAGAGAGGCCAGGTTGAGATGGTGTGGACATGTGTTGAGGAGGAATAGTGGATATATTGGGCGAAGAATGTTGGAGATGGAGCTGCCAGGTAGAAGGAGAAGAGGTAGACCTCAGAGAAGGTTTATGGATGTAGTGAAGGTGGACATGGAGATGGTTGGTGTGAAAGTAGAGGAGGCAATGGATAGGGCAAGATGGAGGCAGATGATCCGCTGTGGTGACCCCTAAAGGAAAAGGAAGTCGAAAAATGAAGGTCCTCAGCTCTTTCCCATTGAAAATTAAGAGACTCGTATTAGTTACACAATGGGGAAATTTCACCTCTGCATTTGACCCATCCGTGCAGTGAAATACCACACACTCACACTATGGGCCAGCAAGCACACTCACCCAGAGTGGTGGGCAGCCCTATCCATAGCAGTTGGGGGTTAGGTGCCTTGCTCAAGGGCACCTCAATCACGTACTATTGGCTCTGGGGATTGAACCAACAACCTTCTGGTCACAGGGTTGGTTCCCTAACGTCCAGCCCACAACTGCCGCACAATAGCAGGATGACTGGCTATTTAGCTGTCTATTGGCTTAAGTAGAATGTTGTGCTTTGTTTTGCTAATGTTGCCCATAGCAATTTCCAGTCCTTCAGTATATTCTGATAGAAAACATTAGCAGAACACTGACATTTTTACTGTCACTGTTCTACCAAGCTAGCCAATGAAGTGCATGTCCTGCACATTTTAGTATTTTCATGCTATAACACACCCATACAGCACTGGAATGGCTTGTTAATTAGCTGATGAGTTGAGGGTTGTTTTGAGAGTAGTGATAACACTGAAATTTGTACAGTAGGAGGGTACTCCAGGAGCAGCATTGCTAACAACTGTAATAAATTACAAGTAAAAAAATTATCTTAGATTAGCAATGACAAGCGACTTCATGAGCTGTTGTCTAATGTAAATGTTTTAGTCATAGGATACAGAATATGTTTAGGACACTATTGGCATATAGACAGATAGGTAGGTATCTAAAGTAAATTAGCTATCTAATGTCAGCTCAAACATTCACAGGGAACTTCACCCAAGAGCTTTCAGAGCTGATTTCAGTAATGCCTGTTAGTTTGGCAGAGGACTTTGATTGGACAGCAATTACATTTCAGAGTAGCATAATTTCTACACACCACACACAATACCTACAAAAAAAATTCCTAATAAAGGACAGGCTCTTTCCTCTTCTCAGTTCATTACAAATGTGGTAGTAGAGATCTATTCAGACGCTTGTGTAGTTTGATTGTTCAGAGTTCTGCAGAGGGGCAGTGCTGTAGGAAAAGATATCACTAGAGACCAAACATAAATAAAAGTGATCTTCAAAGACATGTTGGCATTCATTCTCAACAGCAGCAGGTAGGGTATCAATAGTTCAAATGAAACACTAGCAATGAAAGATCTTTTCATAAATATTATGAAGGTTTATTTGTTGATTTATCATGTTGTATTGTCACAACAAATTAATATAAGGTGTTCCAGCACAAATTTAATTAATGCAAACCTTTGCTTTGAACAGACATCTTACAGGTGTTTCCAGATGGCTGCTAACTTGACTTTCATGCAGTCAGTATCATCAACAAATAGAACATTTATTCTTCCCTCCAGCTTTTACATCATGGGACTTTACAATGTCCCACATGCACAGTATTACTATGTGTTTCTGTGTTTTGTGTATGCAGTGACTGTTTTAGGGAATTTCTTTATAATGGGCACCATATATCTGGCACACAGCTTACACACTGCTAAATATATAGCTGTCTTCAATCTGGCCTTGTGTGATCTGTGTGGAAGCTCTGCTCTCATTCCAAAGCTTCTGGACATGTTTCTGTTTGAGAATCAGTACATATCTTATGAAGCCTGTCTAGCAAACATGTTTTTTGTTTATGTCTTTATGACCATGCAATCTCTTAATCTGCTTGCTATGGCCTACGACAGGGTAATTGCTATATGTTGTCCACTAAGGTATTATGCAATTGTCACCAAGCCAGCAATGACTTTAATCATCTGTGTTATGTGGATTCTTTCTATAAGTGTCAATGCTGTACTTATCGGTCTAATAACCAGACTGTCCTTCTGTAGATCTACTACAGTTAACAGCTATTTCTGTGATCATGCCCCTGTTTATAAACTTGCCTGTAATGATAACTCTATGAATTCCATAATGGGCTATGTCTGTATGGCTGCACTGCTTTATATTCCATTGATACTCATAGCTCTCTCATATGTTTGTATTGGTTTTGCATTACAGAAGATCTCACAGGGTGTTGAGCGAATCAAAGCTATAAAAACCTGCACTTCCCATGTCATATTAGTGGCCATGTTTTATCTACCAATTATTGGTATTTACACGGCAGGTCTTACAACATCTATAAATACAAATGTCAGAATAATCAATACTGCTCTGACGCAAGCAATTCCACCCATGTTAAACCCCATCATATATACTCTCAAAACAGAAGAGGTATTGCAGTCTATTAAAGCAATCTACAAACAAACTAAGGTGAATTCTTCAATGGAGAAAGCTGTGAAAAAGACTGTTAGAAATTGATGTGAAATTGGCCCTGTGAGAGAAATAATCATGGAATTTTATGTGTTTAATACTGTTTCTGTTATTAAAATAGATCACGCAGGCTAGTCTATCAAAGTCAATAAATTCTGGCAAGATTAATGTTTTTTTCTTCATTTTTTGTATTTTGGCACACCTTAGTTTTAATAATTATTTTTATACATAATTTTCTGCGTGTGATAAAACTGTGTTCTACAATGATGTCAATCCTCAAACATGATGTTATAAGTCAGTAATGTAAAACAGCAACTTATATAATCAGAAAAAAAGATAATTAAGGTTAGTCCACACTACATTCCTGTCAGTATCAAACACTGAACAGGACATGTTCGTTTTTTAATTTGTTAATCCATTTACATATCTTGTTGTTTATTTTTTGAGCGCTTCTCTTGTTTTTGGACTAATACTAATGGCTATAACTGTCATACGTATTCATTAGCTATTTGTTTGATTAGCTAAGAGCCAATATGTGACCTACTTCATCAAATATTTTTTTTTACTGAAAACTACAATTTAGGGTCTATGCATTCTGTAAACAAGAAATAACAGCTTACAGGAGTTACCAACATTATCTTTATGTTCTGTGTATTAGATTATATATAAAAATATACTTGGCAATATCAGGGGCATGACTAGACTTCATCTACATTAAACACAGTTCATGGCCCATTTCACATGGTGTCCCATATCTAGAGGAGACACAGAGAGGAGACAATTTCTACTTAATTTCTACTAAATTGTAGATTGAAGAGTGCCTTTCCAGTCAGAAAATGTCTCATGTCTTTATCCTATAGACTAATTTTGCAAATTTAATACATTTAACTAAAATTTGTTTTCTTTATTTTTTTTAGTCATATTTAAAACAGACAGGTAAATATAACCATAGTAACTGATTTGAACTTTAGTATCATTTTGCTTTGAGTGGGCCTATGCACTAATATTGTTTACTTTATTGCAATAAATGATTAAACATTTCATCTCATCACTGGTAAAACAAACAAAGCAGTTCCAAAATTTAACCAAGTGTTTCACTAGTAATTATTTTGGCAGTAAAATTTTCACTCATTTTGGACAGAACTCAAAAACACAGGGAGGTAAATGTCTAGCAAACACAACTTTGAACAGCTGTTCACACAAAACACATCTTTCAGTAAAATACAAATGTTTACATAATTGCAGTAAATACGTGTTTACTTAGACACAATTTACAAGGTCACACACTGATTTTCAGATTTTGGAACACCTTTACTTAAGTACAATGAGATCTCACTACTCACAATATGGCTATGAGGGGCAGGGATGCAGTCTCACTTCCTGCTCGAAAGTGCAGGGGTGTGGCTAAAATTAATCTCCCTGTTATGTTGTGGAGCGATGAGGAGGCAGACACATGTGCGAAGACAAGGTTTATTATGGGCAAATCCATACTCAGGGTCAAGACGGTCCAGGGTCAGGTAGCCAACATGGAGAGATTGCGGTACAGACATGATAAATAACACAGAATAAACAACCAATCCAAGACAAAGACCAAACACTTCAAACAATACTAACAGCTCAAACAAAGACCAGCAAGGGACTAGGGAAAACACAGGGCTCAAATACAACAGGGATAATGACGGTTAACATGACACAGGTGGAAAACAGGTGGTTACAATCAGGGGTTGAGTCAAGAAACAAGGGGCCAGGGCAGGGAAGAATCAGAACAAAAAAGCACATGGAAGACTGAAACTAAAACAAAAGCACATAGATGACTGGCAGGGGCAGACACTCCATCTGGCATTTGTGACACTCCCCCTCTGGTATAAAACTCTTTATTTCTGTAGTAATATGAAAAGATGGGAATTTTTTTTATTGAAAATGTAAACTCATAATAAATCTAAATCATTCCACTTTGAAAAAAATAATAAGAGCTTTTAAAAACAAAATTAATTCTCTAAAATCACATTGCACGAGAAGCCAATCAGGAAGTGACATGACACAGTTCCTGCCAGTTAAAAATAGCAGTGTGATTGGCAAGCTAGATTGCTAGCTATCTGTTGGCTTGTGTAGAATTTTAGCTTGTATATCAGCAAAATCTTATTGTTAACATTAGAAACACATTAGCATGCACTGTCACTATGTTACCAAGCTAGCTAATGTCAATCCTTCACAGAAAAAGCATCACAAGATTACTGCTACTAATGCAGTTTGGTCAATAAATAAACAAACTTATTGTAATTGATACACTGATAATGTGATGATAAACTCAACCTGCAGACCTTCAGCTTTAACTTTAGAGTATTTACATCCACATTGTTTGAACAGTGTAGGAATTACATCCCTTTACATAGCCCACCCATTATTACAGGCTGAAAAGTAATTTGCTGCTCTGCTCTAATGTGTAACCAAAAATGGTGGATCACAGTGTGATGGATGTGTCTACCACCCTCAAATATTCTGTGTTGGAGGAGTACTGGGCTGGGTATTTCTTGCTGCCTGTTTAAATGCCTGTTCAATATAAAAGAACATTTGCCCGACTACACAATGATTTTTGTGTCTTCTTCTACAGTATGATCATGTTAATTTGTTCAATTACTTTTGAGCCCCTAAAAAGGGGGGTGGTAAATTTCTATACTGTTTATCCAATCTGGATGTAACTCCAGTATGCTGTGGTAGAAACAACAAGAACTTTGTCACTGTCTAAAAATGTGACTATAGAGAGCCAGCCTAGTTTAGATGTTCTTGACCATCATGCTGTTGCACAGTTAATGCAGAGCAACACACAGGTTCCCAACCCTAGTCCAGATGAAGCCCATGACCTTCACATTGTTGCATTTTTATACCGTTAAAAACAACTTAAACTGAGGAATGGCTTGTTAATTAGTTAAATCAGGTGTTTTGGGGGCAGTGATAAATCTGCAAACCAGGAGGGTACTCCATGGCCTGTATTGGTGACCACTGCACTGATAAAAAAACAAAACAGAAATTCACAAGCAACTTCATGAGCAGACATCTTAATTGTGGCATGTTTCAATTAAATAGATTATGTTATGCTTACAACACAACTGAAGTCAACACAGATAGAATGATCTAATGTGACCCCAAACATTCACAAGTAACTTTACCCTGGAGCTTTCAAAACAACAACAATCTCTTTAAGATTGGCAGGGCACTCTTGACTGGACAGTGATTTCCTTTCAGTGCTGCACAATTCTTGCCCACTTTTACTGGAGATGCAATAAAATTTCTAATGGTCAGGCTGATTGCTTAATTTGTTGTCTGACACTTTTCATTACAAATGTGGCTGCAGAAATTTATGCAGAGCCTTTTTCAGTTCTACTGAGGAGCAGTGCTGTAGGGAATGATGTCACCAGAGACCAAACACAAATATAACTGATCTTCACAGATATGCTGTCATTCTTTCTCAACTGCAGAAGGTACAGTATCAGTTATGCAAATGATACACTAGAATTGTGATTTCATTCTTCTATAACTTTTTTCATTAATATTCTACAGAAGTATTATTGTTTTTGTGTGATTGATACTGTACTGAAATGATTTTTGAAATTATTTATACATGTATTTAAACAAGAAATGAATGAATTAATGCAAACTATTCCTTCTAACAGGTTTTGAAGCCAGATGTCTGTTGGCTTGACTTCCATGCAGTCAGTTTCATTATCAAATGCAACGTTTATTCGTCCCTCCAGCTTTTATCTCATTGGACTTTACAATGTCCCACATGCAAAGTACTTCTATGTGTTTCTGTGCATTGTTTATGCAGTGACTGTTTTAGGGAATTTCTTCATAATGGGCACCATATATCTGGCACGCAGCTTACACACTGCTAAATATATAGCTGTCTTCAACCTGGCCTTGTGTGATCTGTGTGGAAGCTCTGCTCTCATTCCAAAGGTTCTGGACATGTTTCTGGTTGAGAATCAGTACATATCTTATGAAGCCTGTCTAGGAAACATGTTTTTTGTTTATGTCTTTATGACCATGCAGTCTCTTACTCTGCTTGCTATGGCCTATGACAGGCTGATTGCTATATGTTTTCCATTAAGGTATCATGCTATTCTCACCAACACTGCAATGACTTTGATCATTGGTGCTATGTGGATTTTCTCTCTGAGTGTCATTACGCTGATGGTAGCTCTAATTACCAGATTGTCCTTCTGTAGATCCACTACAGTTGACAGCTATTTCTGTGATCATGGTCTTTTTTACCTAGCCTGTAATGATTACTCCATGAATTTCATAATTGGCAATGTCTTAACTGCTGCATTGCTTTACTTTCCACTGATATTAATAGCCCTCTCATATGTTTGTATTGGTTTTGCATTACAGAACATCTCACATGGAGCTGAGCAAAGCAAAGCAATGAAAACCTGCATCTCCCATGTGATATTAGTGGCCATGTTCTATCTACCAATTATTAGTGTTTATACTATAGGTTTTATACCTATGAGTACAAATGTCAGAATAATCAATACTGCTTTGACACAAACAATTCCATCCATGTTAAACCCCATCATATATACACTAAAAACAGAGGAGGTACTACAGGCTATTAAAGTACTCTACAAACGAACTCTACAAGTGAACCCTGCAAAGGACAGAGCTGTGAAAAAGACTGCAAGGAACTGAAATAACACACTAACTGAAAAAAAATACCTTTTGAGAGAAAACCCTAGATTGCAATACATTTTAGACAATACTAAAGATGTGGCTAGACACATCAGGCACAAAGCTTAAGGTTTTTTCATTTGCATGGTTTCCTGTATCTAGAAAAGACACAGTCCTGTTGTTTTGTAAAAATAATTAAATATTACAAAGAAAAAATGTAACAGTAGCTTATATATGCTAGAAAATAGCATAAATAATGCACTAAGATCATTTATTTTATGATGATATATCTTGTGCATTTCTTTTGGTATTTCAATTATTCAATTGGAAGTTGTGAGGAATCCACCTGTGACAAGTTTTGCAATGGGGAGAAGGAAAAGTTCATCACCACATTACACATGAACCAACTAAGGAAATTAACACTTCTTGTGCTTCTCCTTAGAGAAAAAAGTTCACCATTTTTATTCTTCCTATTCAGCCCATGTAAACTTTAGGAACATTAGCTTGTGCCTTAAACACCAAAACTAAGTGAAAATAAGGGCACACGTCATCTATTCCAAGGTGTTTTGGCAAACCTCAGTGATGTTAATGCAGTACATGGTACAGATAACAGTGAAATTTTAGCTTTGAGTGGATTCTTTTTTGTGAGCAATACTGTTTGACCCTGCATTTTTCCTGCCCTCTTGTTTTGATTGGTTACTTTGTGAAAAGTGACACCTGATGAATACAGCTTTTCCAGCTGAAGTTGAATGTTTTCCAACTAAGAAAAAGGTGTCTAAATGAGCAGAGCTTGTAGAATCTGCATCCTACTGTATTATACAATGCCACCAGTATGCAGCTTGCATGTGGCATGAAATTTTCCTTCTGCTCTCTTCACCAGTGCCTCAGCACTTGAGGGGCATGTCTATCTACAACACAGGATACAAGTTATACTATTACATAAACGTGGATTTCAAATACATTTTAAATAAATTCTCTTCTCAAATGGGCAAGTCTTGTAAACATGTTATTTTTTGCAAACGTCAGTTGAAAAAGCTAATTGCAGCATTTATTTATTCTCCTTCTATGTCATTCAGATATGTGCGGCTGGCTATCCCACAATCTCTGGTCAATTTTCAGTTTTTTTGCGTCTCCCTGTAGAAAATGAATGAGGGCGAAATTTTGGATCGTTATATAGCAGGATTAATTTTCAGTTGGTAGAAGCAAAAAATGCATGAAACTGCAAATTACATGTGCCAAGCCATACATCACTTACTCCTACTTCAGATAAAAGTAACTGTGGATTTTGTGTATGTGCCTGCAAAGACAATTAATAACAGCTATGCCTGGGCTCCTCGCTCTGTACAATCCAAAACCTAATGAATACAAAGACAAAGCATTTGACATTGTTGGTGTTCCGGGTGAGTCAAAAACAGTACTGAATCACAATTATAGAAGGCTAATGCATTTTTTGTTGGGTGATAGCTTATATAGCCAGCCAACATACACTAAACTATACTGAGCTTTTTAAGTCTACGAGAATAGCCTACTTCAGAATAGAATTTATTAGAGATTTATTTTTAATTGATGATGACTGACAGTTTCATTCATGTCCTGAGTTGTAGACACACCAGTAATAAAAAAAAACTATAATATTGTCAGAATAATAAATAATAAGAAATTATCAATGAAGAACATTGAAGAACAATGATTTTAACTATTTTTGAACATCCAGTACAAACTGGATGTACTTACTTTACAAGCATATTTATATAAACAAATATACCTCATTCCATTTTAAAATATATATACAGAGTGTTTTTGTTTCATTCTACTGACACTGCCCAAAAAATAATAAATACAAAAGACAGCTATTGCACAAGCACATAATATAGTGCTTTTTATATATATATATATATATATATATATATATATATATATATTATTTATATATTAAAATGTGTTAGTTTAGGAACATAATACAACAGTCACAATCATTCTACTGTCTTCAAAAATAAAGGTGTTTTGTGTCATTCACATTATATTTTCTCCAGTCATTGTAATGTTAATGCTATAAGGTTTGGTCAGTAGAGGGAGCAGCTCACTCATTGCTTGACCCAACAGTGTCTGGCAATGGCTCACAATGTCCCACACCTCCCCCGATATCTGGTCAAAGTTCTGAAGATCAATCTGACAGGTTCTTCTGCCAGACGTTCCCAGCAAACCCTGACTATACGTTTGGGTTTGCCTGGTCTGACCGGCATCTTCCCCCACCACCTGATCCAACTCACCACCAGGTGGTGATCAGTTGACAGCTCAGCTCCTCTCTTTACCCGAGTGTCCAAAACACATGGCCGCAAGTCCGATGACATGACTACAAAGTCAATCATTGAACTGCGGCCTGGGTGTCCTGGCACCATGCTTATGGACATCCTTGTGTTCAAACATGGTGTTTGTGATGGACAAACTGTGGTTTGCACAGAAGTCCAAAAACTGAACACCACTCAGGTTCAGATCAGAGAGGCCATTCCTCCCAATCACACCCCTCCAGGTCTCGCTGTCATTGCCCACGTGAGCGTTGAAGTCCCCCAGTAGGACAATAGAGTCTCCAGGTGGAGTACTTTCAAGCACCCTTCCCAAGGACTCTAAGAAGGCTGGGTACTCTGAACTGCTGTTCGGTGCATAAGCACAGACAACAGTCAGGACCTGTTCCCCAACCCGAAGGCATAGGGAAGCTATCCTCTCGTCCACCGGAGAAAACCCCAACATACAGGCGCCGAGTTGAGGGGCTAGGAGAAAGCCCACACCTGCCCGCCGCCTCTCACCATGGGCAACTCCAGAAAAAAATAAAGTCCAGCCCCTCTCAAGGAGATTGGATCCAGAGCCCAAGCTGTGTGTTGAGGTGAGCCCAACTATATCTAGCCAGTATCTCTCAACCTCGCGCACCAACTCAGACTCCTTCCCCACCAGTGAGGTAACATTCCAAGTTCCAAAAGCCAGTTTCAGCAACCAAGGATCAGAACGCCAAGGCCCACACCTTCGGATACTGCCCGATCCACAAAGCACCGAACCCCTACAACTGCCCCTCCCATTGGTGGTGGGTCGTTTGTATTGGTTTTGTATTGGTTTGTATTGGTTTTGCATTACAGAAGATCTCACATGGTGTTGAGCAAATCAAAGCTATAAAAACCTGCACCTCTCATGTCATATTAGTGGCCATGTTTTATCTGCCAATTATTGGTGTTTACACTGCAGCTTTTACAATTCCTATAAGTGCAAACGTCAGAATAATCAATACTGCTCTGACACAAACCATTCCACCCATGTTAAACCCCATCATATATACTCTTAAAACAGAGGAAATATTACAGTGTATTAAAGTGCTCTTCAAACAAACCAGGGTGATCTCTGCAGTGGAAAGATCTGTGAAAAAAGACTGCAAGAAATTGACACACTAACTGAAAAAATGGCCTTTTGAGAGAAATAATTGTGGGATTTTCAGTTATGTTTAATTATTACTATTTCAATTATTAAAATAAGTCGTTTAGCCTGACAAAGTCCATGGTTTTGGGCAAGATAAATTTCAAAAACATTTTTTATTTTCTAGGTCTTTTGGCAAACCTCAGTCATGATGATGCAGATCATGGTACATGAATTAATAATTATCTTTGAGTGGATTCTTTTTAATGAGCAAAACTGACTGACTGTTCAACTCAGGTGGCACAGAATTCTCCTTTTGCTTCCTCCGCCAGTGCCTCTCCACCTGAATGTGTCTACAACACAGGACATGAGTTAAACTATTAACCAGTCGTTGATTTCAAATAAATTTCAAATAAATCTTCTCTTCTCAAGTAGGCTACTCTCATAATATATACCATATATCATAGTTTATTTATTTATTGCTACTCCCCTTTGGAAAAGCTAATAGCAGCAGTTATTAATTTTCCTTGTGGTAACTATGTGGACACATCCTCACTGTGCTCAAGCAACAGACTCTGGCAAGAAACTTATCTTTTCTTAGTCAGTTCTGGCTATCCCACAATCTCTGGTGCTTTTTTTTTGCTACCATTGCTCACCATAGAAAACAAAATTTTGAATGACAAATTCCATTGAGGATGACCACTTTTTTTTATAGGTGCATATGGCAATCAAATTGTTAGTATTGCAGAAGTAGTACAATTTGTAATTTTTCACAAGTCAACCATTGACTGTGCCAAGATACTGTTCTTACCTATTAACAAATCCCAAATAAGAAAATGTCAGTGGCAGTCAGAATCTTTGTGAAAACTGCGTGAGTTTTAAGCAGAAATTTCTTTGTAAGAAGGGTTGATGAATGAGGCCCAATGCTAGTTTCACTCTCCACTGTGTGTAGCCTAGGCAGCATAAACACAAGTGTTCAATTTTATTGCTGTTTATGATGATGATGTGGTCGTTCACCAACCAATGTTTTCTTATTTGGAATTTGTTCTCAGGTAAAAACAGAATTTACACACTCAAGAGCACAAAGGTGTGCACAATTCTCTAGTTTAAGAACATGTCATGAAAATGATTTACACTTTTCCTTAGCACCTTTTTTCAAGAACAATTTTAGGAAAAAATACTTGATGTTCAGTTTACAGTTATCACTAAGGATGGTAGAAAAGACAGACAATCCTGAATCTTTCAAATGTTTCTGAACCCTTGTAGGAAGACTGAGGTTTTAAAATAGTTTGAGGCAGAAGTTCTCTGCATCACATGTTGAACTCAGTTTGCTCCTATTACACTTACATATGTCTCTGCTGCTTCTCCATAAAATAGCCTTTTCTCAAAGTCAAAGGTGCTGCTTGCTATCAAGTTTTCAGTGCTAGATCACGCACCAGCCTCAACCTTGGTAGCATAAGCACATTAAAACATTAAACCATGGGATATTTGTTAGGATTTATTTCTTGTACAGGTTCATAGTCGTGAGAGAAGCAACCATTCTAACTGGATTATGGATTTTGGACAATTGAAGGTCTTCCATCTAAAGGATGATTGCCTTTAAAAGGTCCTACAAAATGTGACCATCTTCAGGTTTGTACCAGCTTGGCTGAATCATTATCTTTGAAAAATCTTAGAATACTGATTACATGTTATCCCTGTGGAAAAGACGGAAACACACACACACACATTATCTAACAGGTCGCCAATCCATCACAGGGCACTATCACTGAACACTGTAGGCTAGACTTTTTTCAAAAAATGCCAAGGATGAGTTATTGTTGAATAATTCAGCTATAGATAGATGTGAATGTATTTTATTTTCAGCATAATTTATAACTCACATTATCATACCTTTCATGATTTTATAAGGTCTGGTCTAAAATGCATTATTAAGACTTTCTCTATTTTAAGTCACCAGAGAAAAATTTTTAAGGTGGCATCTGTCACTATTTTACCATCTTAAATATTACATTTAAGAATTCAGAAGGTAGGTACAAGTCCACTAGTGGTTTTGGATAGTAAATTAAATGGCTATATTTTTGTTATAGACACTGCTATACCTGGTTCTTAATAACAGCAATGTAAAAAAAAATAGTTTCTCTACAGTGAAACATTTCACATCAAATCACTCCAAACAACTTTGAATACATATCAATGATTGAAATATGCAGAAATAAAAAAGGACATTTTTCCCCTGTAAAATTAATGGTTTTTATATTACATTTTATAGATATGAGTAAATAGATATATGTAGTGTTGAAACAGATCACATGTGAGCATGGTAAGTTGAAACAACTTTTTTTTATTAATATTTTCATTAATTACAGTGGCTGCCTTTTCAAACATTTAAAAGGGATGTATTCTAAAAAGAAGCTCACTCTTATATATGAGCTAAGCCAATTGATCTGATGGAAAAGGAATTCACTTGACTAGTGCTTTGCTAAAAAACAGTTCTTCAGCATTTAAAAAACCTTGATCAAAAATTATCCTCAATGAAAACCTTCATTCACAGTGCTGAACAATGACCAGTGCTAACAGAGCCCAAAGGTCTGAACTAATATGCCAGCCCTGGCCCACGTTTCAGAATGTGTGTACCACAAACAGTAAACTGAATAATCATAGATGCTGCTGGCAAATAGTGGGTAATAACCAGACAGCAAGGTTGTGCAATTACACTGTTAAAAAAATGCCACTGCCCTGGTTAGTGACTCTACTTGATCAAAAATGCTGTTTTTTAACAGTGGTGATACTGTTAAAACACAAAAAACATGAAAACCTGCACTTCTGGTCTCATGCTAGGGTGTACATTTTATTGCTTTATTATATCGATTCTTCCAAATGCAAGGAAAACACACTCTGCTCCATCACAAACTATTTACCTATGTTAATCTTCCTGCTCAAGTATAGCATAGGCAGAATAGTTTTTAAGATATTTAGAAATTTGAGGTTATGTGGATCTTCTCTTTGGTTACTGCTGCTCTGATCCTCTCCCTCTCTTGTTGTTTGACAGTCCTTCTTTTTATATAATTTTATCTATTTCTGTGGCCATAGAAAACCTGCATCTCCCAGCTCACATTAGGGTCCACACATAATATTTCTTAGTGTTAACAATGCAGCTCTGACATCATTTGGTTATTAGCTATTGTATGTTCTCAACAACAGTGTGTATATCATCTATATTTTATTTTTGAAAAGTGAGGCAACTCATTACCAAATATATTGGGCTACTGTTATTAAAACAGTATTTTAAAAAGTTTTTTTTTTTTTAATGAGGTACAACAATAGAACATTCAAGCTGGTATCTGAATTGTTCTAGAGAATAACTGTAGTTCCATTTGAGGACACAGAATAAAATAATATCATTGCTGAACTGTCCAAGATTTATTCATTGAGACTTTACAATATGATGTCTCATCCATGTCCCAACTGGAGACTGTCAGAGGCCTTTTTTTGCTTTTTTCAGGCTGACTCAGTGGCTGAAGGTCTTTTCCTTAGCAGCTGCTCTTTACGAGCATTCTGGAATGACATCATGCAGTCTTTAAAGTCCTTAACCTGTTTCTGGCACTTTCTCCAGTCTTGGTGTTCTGCCATGCAATCCTGGATTGCATAGTGCAGTGCAGAGCAGCCAGTCCTGCTGATCATCTGGTCCACTGGATCTTTTTCATCTTCGGGTCTGCTGCGGTCATGGGATGAGGGTGAAGGAGAAGATGCCATTTTGGTTCAGATCTAGGCAGGAGATAGGAGAACAAATTGGTAATGCTTTCACTGAGAGGTCCAAAAGATTTACTTCAACGCTGATGATGGTATTGGCCAACGGATATTAATTAATTTAATTAATATTAATGCCTCAATAACATGCCAAGCAGCTGATATTTTCACATTTACACTAACTTAACAGTCGCTTATAACGATAAACATTATATTCGTGAAAAACAGTCATACAGGTGTCAACCCATAAGAATAAGTGCTCCCCCTGACCAGTAATTATGTACTGTTCATATTTGTTTTTCAGTCTAAAAGGTAATCTGACCACACTGTGTGTGTGGTGTGGTAGCAGTGAAGCTAAAACAGTCAGTCACCCACACACAGTGCACAGATAAAACATGAGAAACTGCCCAAAACAGCATGCCACTCACAATAATTAATAAAAGAGTTGGGCTGTAAGAAAACATTACAGATGCTGTGTCCCTGTCATAAGAAGGCATTTGCAAAAATACATTTTCAGCTAGCTGCAGCATTAGAACACAGCCTGACTCTGTGCGCTTTCTGTCTCTGGCTGTTATTGTGTTAGTACGTATATTTAACTGTGAGAGAGAATGTTTTAGCTGTCTAACCCCAGAATAAAAATAAAATTCTGATTCTGTATTAAGTAATTAGTCTGACTACCTGAGAAACATAGTACATAAGATCAAAACAGCATACACTGTTCCCATACGGGTTAGGGAATTAGTGAATGTATCCAGTTTTGAGGCAGTAAACATAACGGTTGGTTACTGTCTCCCCAGTTTGACATTTAGAGGTGAATGGGTTGGGGGGACACTTGATCTAACCTTTATTCTAGGCTTATACTCTTGGAGACCAGCTCAAATGTCCCAACAGCTAACCGACTTTCCACAAATGTCAGAAATGTTCACAAAAACATCACATTATGTTCCTTCAGACTTTACATCAACTATCTATCTATCTATCTATCTAACCTAAGTTAGCTACTAAAGAAACGAACCTTCGAGATCTACATAAGACAATTTCGCTCACAGCGACTTGTAAGTTGTAAAACTACAGACAGCTGCCTTAGCAAGACAGCTAAACTAGCTAACCTATCTACCAAATCAACTTCCAAATGAAATCACTGTGAGCAAAAAAATCATCAGCATTGCAACATCCGAAGATCTGAATATACCACATAAAATGCTTTTGTACTTACAAGAAGGTTAGCTAGCTAGTCATACTTTTACATATATGTTGACTATCGGTTCCAGGTTTGTCAGGCGCTGCCAGGGGAGGAATTTCAAGGGAGGACAGGAAGTTCAGAGGCATGAACACGCCCAGAGCTACGCGGATACGCTAGGTGGCAGTGTTGCAGCTTTCATGAACCAAACTGCGCAGCACAGCGCTGTGAACGTCCCCACCACCGCGTTTCCCGAAGCTTCGGCAGTGACGTCACTGAGCGATAGAATGAATAATATTTTTAGGTTTACTGAGACGATAGTTGGATTATTGGCTCTTTGTAAAAAGGGCCAAGCGGATTTAATAGACTTAATATAACTGCTGCGTCTATTATTAGAGTGCTTGAAAAGTGCTCTATTGTTATCTCTCATACTTCTTCTTATTCTTCTTCCACACTTTTCTGCGATTTATACAGCCCAAACCGCTTAACGTACAGACTCAGTTCAAACTGCGTGTCGAAGGTCTCGGCGCTGTGACTTGTGCTATGTATTTTTGGAGTTGACCGGATTGGTAGTTTTTAACAAAATTAAGTTTAAAAGTTAAAAACCTCCCATAAGAATGAATGGCGGAATGTTCAGAACTTCACATTCTAACTGACATCGATGATGTCAGTGCAGGCCACTCAGTCTCACAGACACAGCTGTCACGCAGGAAATCTGCTTTAAAATCCTTAAACTTTCACCTAGAAACTCCATTTCAGTTTAAATGGTAGAGAAACGTGTCCTTTCTGAAACCTCAAAATATCTCACCATTTTATCAATTAGCTTTAGAGTTATGAGCATTTGTTTGGCACTAGGCACAGAAAACTGCCCATTCATTCCCATGTAAATTTCTCAAAATCAGAATCTGCTTATTTCAAGATTTTCTCTGTGTGTAACTTGACATAACTCAGACATTTTCTTCTCAATACACACAACGTTACACCAAAATAATCCTCAATGGGTCTTATCTCACACCATCTATCCAGTTAAGCGATAGAGTAAACATTTCCCGAGTTATGACTGTTTGTTCAGAGGGTGCACATCGGACTCAAACAAGGCTTCTCCACTAAGAACTGCATAATAACAGAGTGACAGCTTATTTGAATGACTCTCCCCCCGCCCCCCAAACACACCTCTCTCCCTCTCACACACACACACACACACACACACACACACACACACACATACACACACACCTAAGGAGGTGTTGTTCACCTACACATAAATACACACAAACACACACACACTTGCAGCTCTTTTCAAGCACTCTTGCAGTTCCTTCAGGAAATGCACATCTAGTTATTATTGTTGTTGTTGTTGTTGTTAGCTTTGCACATAAGAAATGCAGTCACTTTTCATTACACCTTTTATTACGACACACTGCATTATAGGATAGTTCCACCATACCTGTTTAATTGGTACGGATGTGCACACACTGCATGAGATTAAAGATACTGCTGTTTTATTGAGGTGTTTCAGTCTTGTCCTGAAAGGAGAAGAATATGTATCTCAACCCATTCCAGAGGGATGCCAAATAAAAATATAATGATACAATTGTCATTGTTGGTGGTGTGGATCAATACAAACTGCCAAAGAGATGAGTAATGATCTGGATGTTACTTTGTCTTTCATTCCCAAATTTTTCACAGCTGGTTTGTGGCTTGAGTGCCTATTCTGCTGATCGATCGATTGATTGATTCATTCATTCATTCACTCACTCACTCGAAGCCCATGTACGGTTTACATATGGATGTTCCCATGAGCCACTACCAGGTTTAAATTGGTTTCTGGCAATATTTCACTGTTAGCCTAATGTAGCTGGTTGGCAAACAAATTACACTATTACTGTACAGTATTTTAAAAACATCCATAGATCAGGTGGCTTGAAGTTTACACCGAAAGGGCAGGCAATCCTCAGGCCATAAATAGACAAATGTGAGTTGTTACCTTAGCAGTTGAGAACTTGAAACGAATGAAAGTTAATCATCCTTAACTGCTCTGAGACAGAAATTAGAAATCCAGTGTCTCTGGGTAATTATGTATTTTATGCATAGCTTAGAAAGAATTTGAACTAGCTTATTATTTTTCATACCTCCAACTCTCAAATGTATTTGGGTCTCTCATGCTTGCATTTTATATATGCTTTGCAGCATCTCTATAGCTAACTGACAGTACCTGAAAGGGGCAAGTGTATCATCTCCAGCCTTTTGAGGGCCATGTCTACTAGGCTAAAGGGTGAACCCAGGTAAATCGGGCTTACTATGAACATTTTAGCATAAACCTCTGACTGTTACAGGAACACTGTGTTGGAATTCAAAGCAAGGTGAACAGAATTATGAAAAATACTGATTCTGCTCAGGGCAAATCAGTTTCTTTTTATTGCATTTCTGAGCCCTGATTTAATCAAACTGAAGTATAAAGAATTGTGATCGAACATCTATGAACTGAAAAGGGCACAACATAGAACAACCTACATCTGAATCTTTTTCAGGGAGAATTCTCTGTCCACATAATAAAGTTTACTGCTGTGCTTGCCAATTCAATACTGAACTTTTCTTGAATGATCCTACTGTGTCATACCCTCCATGCAGCAGTGTGGTATGAATTACTTGCCAAATTCATGAGCAACCTGCAAAATGCTGGTGTGACATCCTCCACCTACTTACACAGACTGCAGATGAAAACCATACAATTCAAAGGTAGAAGGAGGCAGACAGACACCTCCTCTGGCAATTCTTTGTGATAGTTCTTTATTATATTATAAGTTATGTTTCTCAAGTAGTGTTATTACAATATAATACAATATTGTCCTGCACAGTTTGGTAGTTCCCCTACTCAAGCCCACTCATAAAACCTGACAAAGAGTGCAATCATGTGTGTTTAAACAGGTATATCAGCAAGCTGTGCTGGACACAAGCCCTCCAGAACTGGAGTTGTGCTGCTGACTCCCCGTGTTGCTCCAGTGCTGCAGCCCAAGGCTCTGTTGCTGACCTAGCAATCTTCACCACTGACCAAGTCCATGACCTGGTTTTTCACATAGTTCCAGCAGCAGCTTTCTAAATCTTGCCAGTTGTTTAAGTTAGCATCTCAAAACAGATCTGTGCAGAAATATGGCAGTGCAGCTACGACTGATACTGGCATACTTATTGTGAGCCAAAATTGCCCCACATATTAAAATGCTCTTATGGCCCACATGTCTTAACACAGATCTGGGCCACTTCTGGCAAACATTGCCAGTGCTGACATTAGCTACGTGGCAATCATTTATGTTTGAAACAGGGATCAACAGGTCTGTGGAGGATTCAGATCTTAGCTATATGTGGCACAGTACACTGTACAAATCCAACCTAAAATATTTTAGCTTTTGTGACATTTTATTATTTCTACAAAGAGAAATGTCAGGTTAAAATGCCAATTTTACTTAATTCAACACAATCTGTGTCAGTACTAATAACACTACTACATATCCTAGTTTGCAGGAAATTCAGATTTACTTGAATGATGAATGATTTGTGCCTGCTTAAAATTTTGCATTTGTTAAACAACAAAACAGAGATTCACTGATCTTTTTTGTCAGGCAATGTTAGTTATTTTAAATAACACAAATCTTTTTATTGGTGTAGTAAACACATGTAGGGTTGTAAATGCCAGTACCTGAGTAGTGCAATAGACTAAGCATTTGCTCCTTCATCAGGAAATCATGTGTTCAAATCCCATCAACAGCATAGCAGTCTGCAGCTGGTAATCCAAGAGTGGGAAACTCCACACGTCCCTGAGCCTCTCCCCACCCAATAGGGCAGGTGTTGTAATGACCTGTTTTTTTGGACTAGTGGTTTTAGACAGTTTGGGTCAGTTCTGCTGTAGTAGCTTAAGGGTGGCTGAAATGTGGCCCTGTAATGTCAGTAAACAGATTGAGTTCTGGCAACCGCACCTGGCCAACTTCTGTGCCATCATTCCGTGTGGCATGTGGGCTGCATCTAAATGCTGCATGTCAAATGTGCTTAGTCAGCAGTTTCTTCTTGCTCCTGCATTCAGGGAAAATAAAATAGATGCTTATTTTACTATATTTGAGCATATTGCTACCACCCTTAGTTGGCCTAAGGATCTGTTGTTGTTGTTGTTGTTGTTACTGCAGTGTATTCTAGATGGGAAAGCCTGAGAAGTGTGATCTTCTCTCTGGTTAGATTATATGAAGGTGAAAGCCAGAATTCTAAGGGCTTATGAACTTTGCCTACAGGCCAATTTTTAGATCTCTTTTGAAAACTCCCAGCCAAACCTTTGTTGATTTTGTAGGGGAGAAGACTATTTCGTTTGAGAAATTGTATGCGGAGCTCATGCAAAAAGAATAGTCTCCCTGAAAAGAAAAAGAGAAGGAAAAAAAATGATTGTAGATCCATTCCAGGGTATCACAAGGAGAACAGTATGGGGTGTCTATCCTTCAAAAAGAACTAGAGGTAACAATTGTCTTAACATGTTAAGAACATATATATTTGCAGCTATAACAGCTTCACCTCTCCTGGGAAGGTTTTCCACAAGGTTTTTCCAGTGTGTTTATGGGAATTTTTTTGACCATTCTTCCAGAAGTGCATTTTGAGATCAGATACTGATGTTGGATGAGAAGGCTTGGCTCGCAGTCTCTGCACTAATTCATCCCAAAGGTGTCTATCGGGTTGAGGGCAGGCCAGTCAAGTTCTTCTACACCATGTCTTTATGGACTTTGCTTTGTGCATTGGTGTGCAGTCATGTTGGAACAGGAAGGGGCCGTCCCCAAACTGTTCCCACAAAGTTGGGAGCATGAAATTGTCGAAAATCTCTTGGAGAGTTCCTTTGACTGGAACTAAGGGTCCAAGCCCAACTCCTGGAAAAACAACTGCACACCATAATCCCCCTCCACCAAACTTTACACTCAGCATCCACTGACTCCGCTCTGTCATTTTTATTGGCCTACCATTTTGTGGCTGAGTTCCTGTCATTCACAATTGCTTCCACTTTGTTATAATACCTCTGACAGTTGACTGTGGAATATTTAGTAGCGAGGAAATTTCACGACTGGACTTGTTGCATAGGTGGCTCCTGAGAATGACCCATTCTTTCAGATATGTTTGTAAAGGCAGTCTGCATGCCTAGGTGCTTGGTTTTATACACCTGTGGCCATGGAAGTGATTGGAACACCTATATTCAGTGATTTGGATGGGTGAGTGAATACTTTTGGCAATATAATGTATATGAGTTTGAGTCTGAGCAACAGCAGCAGCATCATCAGAAGGGTTAGTTTGTGAAGGTGAGATTTACACAGCATTGTACAGCATGAAGGTGGTCAAACTGGAAGGCCAGAAGGCTGGTGAGCAGTAGGCACCTGATCAAGAAAAAGCAACAGCATCAGACGGCACAGGATGGGCAGCTGTTTAACTCAACAAGAAAAAAAACACGCAGAGAGTTAGTTCTGTAAACAGTGAAAGATTACAGTTTACAGTTTTAACAGAGTGCAGCAGAGACTTCAGCAAACCTGAGCGAATGCATGAGAGCAACAAGATGACAGCACCAACGCTCCCAGTTTACCATTATACTCTAAGTCCATGAAGCCCTAGATCTGCACCTTTTATCTAACAGCAAAAACTAATTACCTAAGGCTTGACTAAACAAGTAGGTTTTTAGCCTCGATTTAGTCCCGAACACTGACTGGAAGATTACACCAAAGCCTTTTATGAGAAAGACTCTTTTTTTGAAGGATCGTACATTTACACAAGTGCCATATTAACATCTGTGTATAATTTCGTATTGCTCCAGGGTTTTACTAAGGTTAAATTAGAATAGTTTAACACCCAGGTTGTTCTGCTACTTATCAAAGCTGGAAAAGAGTCTGGGGTAGATTTCAAAATCCAACTTGCAGGGGGTGAGTCTGCACAATATTCAGCTGACTTGGTTGGTGAGGATTAAGGCCTAATCCTATTTCTTGTTTTTACCCCTACCCTTTGTTTTAAAGTGTCACCTTCTTACCTCGGAACCAGTCACAATGGGTAGTGGTTGAAATCTTCCCCTTCAAAATGGCACAACCCTCAAATAAAAAATAACATTGCTTCATTAACAGGCTACTAGCAGTACTCTGTTGGCAGCCCTGTCAGTCTGCAATGATAGCAGAGGAGGGTAGCTAAAGTTCAGCAACCTCACTGCTGGGCTTTAGTTAAATTTAGGACATCATATGCTTTCAGAGAGGGGAGACTTTCCTGTTCCATGTTAAATGGAGCAGCATTCCCGTGCTTCAGGTGTCAGTACTGATGGACTATTTAAGGTGGAATGGGAAATTTAACTAGTCAGCTACTGAGACATTAGTATAGTACTAACGATTTTTTAATCTTGTTATGAAGAAAAGGACTGTGATACATTGAAACGATATAAAACTAAGATTAAACAGTGGTTATCGTAATTTGTTAACGGAGAAAATATTCATATTTGTGGCTTTTTTTGGTCACTTGCACAGCCATCTTGCCGGTTTTTCTTTTTTTCTCATAACACACCGTTTGGAGTGAGAAAATGCATTTGAAAGGAGAGGTAGCCCTAACACTTCACCCTGTCCCTCTATCTGTACAGACGAGGGACACCTTAACCGTAGACCTGAACACAAATTGGAGGGCCATGTGCTAAGTGGTAGGGGCAAGCAGTGAAATGGATTGGGCCTAAGTCTCAGCAGCATTGGCTACTGCAGTTGTTGAAATGCATCTGGGTCATGCTGTATTTGATGTTTGATGAAATCATATTTGACCCAAGAGGATTTGGGTGCAGACTGTCCTTATTAAAATGTTCATTTTGTGAGACGAAGTTGTGTTGCTAGGTTTTAAAGCTCTAAATTATCTCATTTAAAGCTCTAGAATATCTCTCAGAAAGTCTGCCCGTTTATGTTCCAACATGTGATCTTAGATCTGTAAATACTGGCCTCCTGTAAAATACAGAAAACATGAAGCGGCTTCCTGCAGTTGTTATGCTTTACTTTGATACTCACTTCCCTAGTTACAAGTTTCGTTGTTCTTGTCACATAATATCCATTAAACACACCTTTAGGAGGAGTGCTACAGGGAATGATGTCACCATTGACACAGTATAAATTTATCTGATTCCATAATGACATGCTCATGTATGATTTTATCTGCAGAAGGTAGAGCTTCAAACCATAATGTATTATTTTGTAAACTCCTAAAAACCTTATAGTATTCTTTTGATATTATTGTCGTTTTCTGTAGTTTGTGTAAGGATTCTTTTGCAATTAACACGCTTGCTTTGAAGTACAGTGTGTACTGTGATTTTGTTACATTTTTTATATTATTACATTACAAACCATTAACAAAAACCATTCTTTTTTAGATCTAACAGCAGATGGCAGCTAATCTAAGCTCCATGCAGTCAGTTTCCACAACAAATGCAACATTTGTTCGTCCTTCTGCATTTTACATCAATGGATTTCATAATATTCCACATGCAAAGTACTACTATATGTTTCTGTGTATTGTTTATGCTGTGACTGTTTTGGGGAATTCTTTTATAATTGGCGTCATCTACCTGGCACATACTCTGCATACAGCAAAGTATATAGCTGTGTTTAACCTGGCCTTGTCTGATCTAGGTGGAAGCTCTGCTCTCATTCCAAAGCTTGTGGACATGTTTCTGTTTGAGAATCAGTACATATCTTATGAAGATTGTCTGGCAAACATGTTTTTTGTTTTTTTCTTTTTGGCCCTGCAGTCTTTTAGTCTGCTTGTTCTGGCTTATGACAGAGTAGTTGCTATATGTTTTCCTCTGAGATACCATGCTATTGTGACCAAAGCCACGATGACTATGATTATTGGTGTTATGTGGATTGTCTCTGTGTTCATCTTTGTTCTTTTTGTAGCTCTGGTTACCAGACTGTCCTTCTGTAGATCTATTGTTGTTGACAGTTATTTCTGTGATAACGGTCCCATATTTAGAATAGCATGTAATGATAACTCTGTGAACAGGATAATGGGGCTTGTCTGTATTGCTGTAGTTATTTACATTCCATTGGCATTAATAACTTTATCTTATTTCATAATTGGTTTTGCTTTGCTTAAGATGTCACGTGGGTTTGAAAGAATCAAAGCTATGAAAACGTGCACGGCCCACCTCATATTAGTGGCTATAGGTTATCTACCAATTTCAAGCATTTATGTTGCAGCTTATATAACACCTATAAATCCAAACGTACGAATCTTCAATACTGCCCTGACACAAACCATACCACCAATGCTAAATCCCATCATTTATGCTCTAAATACAGAGGAAGTCATGTAGTCAATTAAAGCACTCTGCAGACGTGCCAAGGTGAGCAATGTATTAGAAAGAGCTATTAAAAATACTTTTACAAACTGAAATTTCTATTAATTCAAACATTATTCAGCTTGTTATGTTTTGATAGCTGTTGTTAAATTGTAAGTTTGCGTGACCCTGATAAAACTGTAAGGCAGAAAAATATAGTTTAAAAAAATCACTGACCCCTTTGAAATGATCCGGGTGTCTGTATGATTTGGGTTTGATTTAAATCTGATTTGTATCATAAAAAAAAAATGGCACTTACATACAACACATTCAACACTGTCATAACTCAAACAAATGGTTTGAGCAATGAAGATTACTGATGGAATAAGTGTGAATCTATATTGTCTAAAGGATCAACAACACAGTGGTTCAAGTCCTATTAAAATGCTGTGGTGTAAGCTATAGCAGGGCATATAACTCTTTTTGTAATTTATGAATAAACCACTTCAGATTTCTTCATCTTCAGGACATTTTATTTACTTAATATATATTCATAAATTGTTATTCTGTTTGGATTGCACGTTCTCCACGTGTCTGCAGGGGTTTCCTTCAGGTTCTCCGGTTTCCTCCCCCAGTCCAAAGACATGCAGTTAGGCCAATTGGACATGCTACATTGCCCCTAGGTGTGAGTGTGTGTGATTGTGTATGTCTGTCTGTCTGCCCTGCGATGGACTGACGACCTGTCCAAGGTGTATCCTGCCTTCCACCCGATGACTGCTGGGATAGGCTCCAGCATCCCCCCACCACCCTGAGGGAGAAGCAACTTAAAAAATGTGTGTGTGTGTGTTTGTGTGTGTGTGTGTGTTTGGATTTCTTGTTTATACTGATGTAAATAACTTGAAGGAGAGACAGAAATTCTCTTTTCCTATTTGAATGCTTTACTCCCTGAAAATATATATAGCCCAATGTGTTCTTCTGAAACGAAAATGAGAAAATGCATTTATTAATATGCCCCTCATTTATAGTTAAGTGATCATTTATAGATACTAGTGTTTTTATGGACAGTGAGAGCCTGCATAATGAACACGTAGTATAATACCTCATCCTCTTTTCAATTAAGTCATGCAAGGCCTCCAGAAATTCCAGTGTGGCTGTGAAGAAGGGTCTGGCGCCGTCCCATCCTGCCATCCCTCCAGCTAAATAGGTGGTCTTCCCAATAATTCCCAATAAACTGTTCCAGTGCATAATCTGGACTGGTTCCTCCATTACGTCTGGACATACACAACAGACAGCTGGACCAGGTCACACCAAATGCTGTAAGGAGAGATTCAGATGCAGATGCAGATAGCACCATAAAATTATCTATCCCATCTTAGCACTTTGTTTTATTCTCCAGCTCTTTGAAACAGTGACAAATTCAGATAATCTGCATCCAGGTTGTGCCACTGAACGTATAACTCTTCCACAGTGGTGATGTGCTCTGCAGTGGCTCGTAAAAAACACATAGTGTAACAATTACACGAAATTTTGCAAACTAACGTGTTGGAATGGTGACATCCTATTACAGTGCCACAGTCAAATTCAGTGAGCTCTTTAGAATGTGCCAATCTTTCACAAATGTTTGGTATGGCAGAGTGCATGGCTGTGAGCTTAATTTTATACACCTGTGGCAATGGGACTGAATGCAACACCTGAATTCAATGATTGTGAGGTGTGTCCTAATACTTTTGTCCATATAGCGTATATTCAAAAGGGCCTTACGACCTCATTTGATTAGTTTTTGTTTTAGTGGCTCAATCAGCACTCTATAGTGACAAAATATATTGGAGATATGTTGCTCATTTGGATTTCTTTTAATTTGAAACAGGTCACATCTCTGATTTGGCTTACAGTCAGGAGAACTAAATAAAGAGGCTAATATTGTGCTAGATAACCCTAAACATAAACCAAAAAAATATTGTAATAGACACGCCATGCTTCCACTCTGCTTTCCTCAATTGTTGAAAATTTGCCACGATGAAGATCACATCTTGAGAGATATGCTTATGAACAGTGATGTAGATAATGATGTCACCAGACATGGTATAAATATGTCTGATTCCTACTCTTATGCTGATATGCTTTTTAATCTGCAGAGGGTAGAGTATAAAACCATTATACATCAAACATTTATAATAGGTTCAGTAACATTGTGCATTGTGATATGTTAATATTTTGAGGTACTATATTTTAAACTTTTAAAACAAGCCTTTTTCATAGGTTAAACCATGGCTGCTGAAATAACTTCCATGCAGTCAGTTTCTACAATTAATGCAACATTTATTCGTCCCTCGATGTTTTACATTAGTGGATTTCAGAATATTCCACATGCTAAATACTACTACATGTTTTTATGCTTTGCCTATGCTGTCACTGTTTTGGGGAATTCTTTTATAATGGGCATCATCTACCTGGCACGTACTCTGCACACTGCTAAGTATATAGCTGTGTTTAACCTGGCATTGTCTGATCTGTGTGGAAGCTCTGCTCTCATTCCAAAGCTTGTGGACATGTTTCTGTTTGAGAATCAGTACATATCTTATGAAGCCTGTCTAGCAAACATGTTTTTTGTTTTTGTCTTTATGGCCCTGGATTCTCTCAGTCTGGTTGCTCTGGCATATGACAGGCTGGTTGCTATATGTTTTCCTCTCAGGTATCACGCTATTGTGACCAAAGCAACAATGACTCTGATCATTGGTGTTATGTGGGTTTTCTCTGTGACTATTTTTGCTGTAACTGTAACTCTAATTACCAAACTGTCCTTCTGTAGATCTACCACTGTTGACAGTTATTTCTGTGATCATGGCCCCATCCATAGACTAGCATGTAATGATAACTCTATAAACATCATAATGGGGGTTATCTGTATTGCTGTCCTGATTTTCATTCCAATGATATTTATAACTTTGTCATATTTCTTTATTGGTTTTGCTTTGTTTAAGATGTCTCATGGGGTTGAGCGAAACAAAGCTACGAAAACCTGCACAGCCCACCTCATATTAGTGGCCATATGTTATCTACCAATTTCAAGTATTTACATTGCTGCTTATATAATACCCATAAGTTCAAATGTCCGGATTTTCAATACTGCCCTGACACAAACTATTCCACCAATGTTAAACCCCATCATTTACACTATAAAGACAGAGGAAGTTATGCAGTCTCTTAAGGCAGTCTACAGACGCACCAAGGTGAACTCTGTAATGGAAAAATCCATTAAAAATGCTGTAAGAAACTAACAACGTGTCATTGTGGCAACACATGCCTTCTTAACTTGGTTCAGTCAAACAGGTGATGACTGGAGTTTCAAAATAGTGATGTGATGTGTATATATATAAAAGTAAGTGGATTCAGTTTTAGATTAGAAATGCATTTCTATAAATTTTGTTTAGTTCATCAGCCTGTGTTGAGAGCTATGGTGATGTTGATGCTCTTTTGGTAATGATGAAAACCTATTTAAGCAAGAATAAGACATTCTGTTATCTTGACTTCATCACTAGAGAAGTGACCACAAAAACTATGCATTCTGAAATACATTGTCACGTCATTACATAATTTTTTTTAAACTTTTTTTTTATAATACAGTACTATGCAAAACTTTTATGTGCCTGAGAAAATTAGAATTACAATTCTATACATCTGATTAGTGAGTACTTATTTGTTTTGAAACGCAAGTTGAGAATACGTACAAATATCATTCGTACAATAAGCAGTGATTTTATCATGTAAATGTGAATGTGTTTAACTCTTCATAACCTCTCCTTGTGGAAGAAAAAATAATGGAGCTACATGCATCAAAGCAGGCTACAAATAGGAAAGTTGCCTGAATTATCCAGCCAGCAAATGAGCGTTTGAATCACCAGGAACAGACAAGATTTAACCACTTGGTGCATTATGTAAAAGGAGCAGACCAAAGAAAATTGGAAACCTTTCTCTGCTTCTGCACAGGGTCCACTGTAATGTGCAAAGATAAAATAGATGTCACTTTTAATGATCTGTCTGGTCTAAGCTGTAGACCTGTTTCACATACATGTGGAGCTGCACTTGAGTTATCCCACACGTTTCTGTCATACCCCAAAGAGTTTGACAGTGTTCTTACTGGCAGCTAGTGAGAAAACAGAATGTGAAAAAAATGAGAAATGAGTGTGAGATACTGCAAAAAGATAATGCATCAGAATTAGTAGTTTTTGAAATATAGTTTTTTTTAACAAACTTGAAATTATGGCGTTAGCATAGTTACTAAATAAAGAAATTTTTTCTGATGTGTTTCTAAATCACACCTTTAGACCTCTCTTTAAGATCTGTGCAAGTAAAAGAGAAAGATGGCTCTCTGGAAAATAACATGAGTTTTGAATAAAGCTGAAGTGCCTGTACACTTATGTTGGTCAAACTGGCAAATCTGATGTGTTCACCATATTTTTTGCAATAAATTTGGCATAAAATCTTGCTATAAATCTGTGACTCATCATTTGTAATATTGTGTTTAAAATTACAGGAAGATATGCATTTCGTTTCTTAGGTAGACATACAAGTTCACTCCTTTATGGTAGTCTTTGGGGATAGTCTGCTATAATGGCATTGCATAGGTAAAAGACATCAGGATCACGTTATGGTGCTCCTGAATCTGCATTCAAATTCACAGACCTGAAGTTCACCCTCTCCGACAGGGGTCAAGAAATCCTGTATCATTCAGGAAACAGGAACATGATATTGGGCTGTCCACTGGGCATTGTCATTTCTTAATAGGCGAATCAAATGCCCATACTTTTGCAGTCTTGTCCAGTTCATCCTGAAATCAGTCCAAGATAGTCTTGCATTAGTACCAAAATAATACAGAATTTAATTTCATTTGGCAGTGCTATATAAACAGTAAATTTCACACATCATAGTTTCATTTAGCTTTAAAAAATTATTTAAATGTGAGGGACCACTTTGGTGGTTTTAATGTTACATACACTGTTCAGATGTATTTTCTTTCAAATAATTCTACTACCTGGATAAGACCCATAATGCAGAGCCACCCAAACACTTTACTGCCTCGATATAGAACCCTTCCTCCCTCCCATTAACTTTAAGATAATTATTATTCATGTATGCATTGCATTTAATTAAATTATTTTTCTTGAGTAGCCATCAATGCAACCATTTATACAGAGTTAGGGTCATTTCATGAAGTAATAGCATCGATTAAGGTGTCTTGCTGCTCTAAACTCTACGCTTCAAGTCAAGGGCCTTCAGAATTATTTAGAATTATTCAGGTTATTCTCTAAACGCTTTGTCTACATCGACCTATAGCTATTACGTTGTCCAGAAATCTGTAGCTGGTGTAACTCTTCCTCTGAAAAAGTCTCTTGCATTTTAAAAGATGTTTCAAATGGTGCTATGATATAACGATGTCTGTTGGTGAGCACTGAAACAATGTCTTTGTATTCGAGACCAAGTTCAAAATAATATGATATATAGAGGTCAGCTTCCAATAGAATAGTTTTAATCAGATAGCACATTTGATATGATACATCCAGTATTTAGATGTGGCCCACATGCTGCATTTTGGGATTTGAACACATGATTTCCTGATGAAGGAGCAAATGCTTAGACCATTGCACTACACAGGTACTGCTGTTTACAAGCCTACATGCTCAAAATGTTGATTACACTATGAAAAAGATTTGTTTCATTTAAAATACATAATGTGCCTGACAGTAAAGGTCAGTGAACCTCAGATCAGTTTTGTTGTGTAATGAAAAAATGCAAAAGCCTCAAATCATTGTAAACTAAATCTGATTTAAATAGCAAGGTAGGATTTGTGGTACTGTTCCTAGTACTGACACAGATTGTGTTGGATTAACTAAAACTAGCATTTTAACCTGGCATATGTCTTTGTTAAAATAACAAATAAAATTTCACAAAAGCTAAAACATTTTAGGTAAAATTTTTACAGTGTACTGTGCCATATATGGCCAATATCTGAATGTGAGTGTTCTCCCACAGTCCTGTTAATCCCCGTTTCAAACAGAAATGATTGTCATGTAGCTCATGTCAGCCCTGGCAATGTTTGCCAGAAGTGGCCCAGATCTGTTTTGAGACATGTGGGCCATAAAAGCATTTTAAAATGTGGCCAACTTTTGGATCTCAATGAGTTTGCCAGTGTCAGTAGTAGCAACACTGCCATATTTCTGCCAGAAGTACCCCAGATCTGGTTTGAGACAGCAGTGGCCAGCAGTGCCCGAAGTGGCCCTCACCCACGTGCTGTCCGGGACATAACTACAGAAAAACAGCCAAAGGGCTTGGGGATATAATAGTGAGTGGAATGGTGCTTAAATGGTGTATTGGTGCCATCTACTGGGCTGAGTGGGTAATGCACTTAAGGTTTTCCTATAAATCTCAAGATTTTTTTCCCACAGATTAATTATCTCTGGATATTTTTCCCCCATGTACCTTCAGGGCTCTGTAAAAACCCAATTTTAAACTCTAATGTGAGTTAGTTTTCAGTACAAGCCCTAACCAAGCATTCCATTACATAGTTTCTACATGAGACCAGACCAAGAGTTCTCATAGGTTTGTATGTGTGACATACTGTAGGTGTTATTACATTTATGGTAATATTTCTCTTTATATATGTTTGTTTCCTCCCATCAATGTCCGAACCACACCAAAAGGGTCTCATTCATTTCTGCTACGTTTGTGCTGGTTTGTGCCATTAAAAGAAACATCCCAGCTGTTTTAATTCTCCAGTTATAAAGCCATAAATGTTGGCACATCCAAATCACACCAAAAGAGTCTCATTTGTTTGTGTTGCATTTGTGCCATTAAAAGAAATGTTTGTGTTCTTTGATCAAGTTATAGGCTAAAAATAATTTTTTCACGTCATTCAGCCCCCATCAACATCCAAATCACACCAAAAGGGTCTCATTTGTTTTTGCCATTAAAAGAATAGTTTGTTCTGTTTTAATTCTGCAGTGCTCAGAGAGATGTTGAATATGTCCATAAGAACATGAGCTAGCTGTTCAGCGCATTCTCTGAGCACTCTGCTATTCCCTTTGCATTAGCTCTTTTCTGCTGTGACTGCACTACATTCACTGGACTTGACCAAAGTACTGAACCCAAACAGATTTGAATGTAAAATGAAGAGTAAACACAATCAAAATAGCTAAAATTGCTTGTTTTTCCATGACCAGTAGGCATTAAACGAAGCAGAGGTTAAAGCTATTGGAGGCTATGGCTTATTTATAAGAACTAACAGGCCAAAGCTAGCAGAAGTTAAAGCCAGCAGAGGCTATAGCCTGTTCATAAGAGCTAATAATAATAAGTGACACTTTTTTGATCCCACAACTGGGGAAATTCCACCTCCGCATTTAACCCATCCGTGAAGTGAAACACCACATACGCACTAGTAACACACACTAGGGGCCACACTTGCACGGAGCGGTGGGCAGCCTTATCCACGGCGCCCGTGGATCAGTTGGGGGTTAGGTGTCTTGTTCAAGGACACCTCAGTCATGGACTGTCAGCCCTGGGGATCGAACCGCCAACCTTTCGGTCACAGGGCCAGTTCCCAGACCCCCAGCCCACGACTGCCCCTAACAGGTTTCATAATGAAACACTACTGAAGTGTCATAAACTCACCTCAGAAGCAGGGCAGCTATCTGTTTTGTGGCCTTAAACATGCTCTGGCATGCTCTGGAAGTAGCTGTAGATGCTCTTGAAGGAGATAAGCAGGTGGATGAGCTGTGAAGAAAGAGATAAAGCCAAGACAATTTTTTTTAATTACGATTATACACAATATTGCCAAAAGTATTCACTCACCCTTCCAAATAAATGAATTCAGGTGTTCCAATCACTTCCATGGCAACAGATGTATAAAACCAAGCACCTAGGCCCGCAGACTGCTTCTACAAACATTTGTGAATGAGTTGGTCTCTCTCAGGAGCTCAGTGAATTCCAGCGTGGTACCGGGATAGGATGCCAGTGGTGTTATAACAAAGCGGAAGCAATTGGGAACAACAGCAACTCAGCCATGAAGTGGTAGGCCACGTAAAATGATAGCGTGGGGTCAGTGGATGCTGAGGCACATAGTGCGCAGATGTCGCTAATTTTCTGCAGTCAATCGCTACAGACCTCCAAACTTCATGTGGCCTTTATATTAGCTCAAGAACAGTGTATAGAGAATGTCACAGAATGATCTGGAGTGACAAATTACACTTCTCCATATGGCAGTCTGATCAACAAGCTAGGGTTTGGTGGTTGCCAGGTGAACGGTACTTGTCTGACTGCATTGTGCCAAGTGTAAAGTTTGGTGAAGGGGGGATAATGGTGTGGGGTTGTTTTAGGAGTTGGGCTTGGTCACTTAGTTCCAGTGAAAGGAACTCTTAATGCTTCAGCAGATTTTGGACAATTTTATGTTCCCAAATTTGTGGGAAAAGTTTGGGGATGGCTCCTTCCTGTTCCAACATGACTCTGAACCAGTGCACAAGCAAGGTCCATAAAGACATGGATGAGCGAGTTTGGCGTGGGAGAACTTGACTGGCCTGCCCAGAGTCCTGACCTCAACCCGAGAGAACACCGTTGGGATGAATTAGAGCGGAGATTGCGAGCCAGACCTTCTCATGCAACATCAGTGTCTGAGCTCACAAATGGGCTTCAGGAAGAATGGTCAAAAATTCCCCATAAACACACTCCTAAGCCTTGTGAAAAGTCTAACCAAAAATGGTGAAGCTACTATAGCTGCAAAGGGTGGACAGACATCATATTAAACCCTATGGATTAAGAATGGAATGTCACTCAAGTTCATATGCATGTGAAGGCAGATGAGCGAATACTTACAGCAATATAGTGTACAAATAAATGTGGAAAAAAATGAATAACTAGACAAAATAGGCAAATCCTAGCCAAACCTAATGTGAGGACAAACAGGTCCAAGCATTCTGTGCAGCTACTCAAGCAAAGCGGGTGTGGTGGCAGTGGTGGTGGGCACAGACGATAAGGGAAAAATGAGTTCCAAATTCCCCTTTTCACTTCATGACTGAATTAGCCAAAAATCCATTGTGATGCAAGAGTTAAAAGAAACTAAGTGGACTTTTTTGAAAGAAAAATAATGTTTGATTGTATTTATCATCAACACATTTCAGTGATTCATTAAGGTGCTATGCTGAGAATCATCCACCACCCAGTGAATACCTGTTCTATGTCGATTCTGACTACTGAAGAACAGAGTGAAAGGGGGCTAACAAATTATGCCGAGAAATGGATGAATTACAGTCTGTAATTGCACAACCACAAAGTGCACCTATATGATAAACATACTTGACAAAAACAAATGAAGAGTATAGATACAAGGTAGGTGTTCTTAACCAAGAGGCCGGTTGGCATATGACGGAACCTAGCAGCATTCCCCACAGCAACAATTTGACAAAGAAAACATATTACACGTGTTTAATAAAATCACAGTGTTTATTTAGCAATACTACAAAACACTGCAGCAAAATGCAAAAATACTGAGCATGTGTTTATAATGATGTATATGTTGATGTAAAGCAATGAATACTTAACTGAATCCATGAGTATACAGATCACGACAAATTCAGTAACTACTCATACACCGCCTTGCAGCAGACATCCGCTGTAACAGGACAATGCCTGCTCTGATCGGTCTATGGTTCTTTCATTCCACCTCATCCAACTCTTCCAGTAGGTATGTCTGCGATGGACAGCATTGGCACAATTGCCTAGTGTAATGTTGGGGAGCGATGATGAGGCGGACACATGTGCTGAGAGAAGTGAGATTTGTTATGGGGAAATCCAAACTCGGGGTCAAAACAGTCCAGGGTCAATGAACCAACACAGGGATATCGAAAGACAAACATGACCGGATAAACACGGAGGCCAGAAGAAACAAACACCAAACAATATCAAACACTTCAAACATTAAGCAAATCAAACACTTCAAACAACACAAAGACCAACAAACTCACAGGGGCAAACACAAGGCATAAATGCAGGGAAACAACAAGGGTTAACAATACACAGGTGGACAACACAGATGAGAACAATCAAGGGCAGAGTCAAGAAACAAGGTGGCAGGAGAGGGAAGAACTCAATGAAAACACAAGCACATGGACAGGACTGGGAGGAGCCAATCATGACACCTAGAAAACAAAGCAAACCAATCACACACACACACACACACACACACACACACTATACTTTATCAATAAAGAAATACTAAAGGCTAATAATAACCTAAGATGACATTTGAAACGCTGATGCTGAAAAATGACTTAATATCTGTTTTCACCAACAAGGGACTGATAAAGAGTGTAGATCAAAAGCAGTAAAAACTGAAAAGCTTGCAAGTAAAACAGCAAAACTGAGGCACTCATGTAACCCAAAAGACAAGCTCTTGTAAATTAAGTTAAAGGAAGTACTGGTAAAATACCTAAAACAAAAACAAACTCCTAACACAAAAGATTTCAAACAAATTAAAAGGTATTACCTGTGGAAGGTGCCCTTTTAAGACTTGGGTTCCTCCCCAATTACACCAGCCAGAGGCCTTCTACATGACTGATGGCAAAATCAAGTACACCCATGAATGGAGAGACCAGAAGAGGAAGAAAGAGAGAGAGAGAGAGAGAGAGAGAGAGAGAGAGAGAGAGAGAGACACCTACGCAGAAAACATACAAACAAATTTTATTCTTTCCCCAAATGTGGTTGATCAACCAAGACATGTTCAGTTTCCCCACTATTGAACAAATTGTGCAGAGAAACAGATTAATTACAGTCTGTAATTGCACTACTACAAAGTGCACCTGTATGATATACTTGACAAAAACTGACAAAATTTATTGGATATTACTAAATGTCTTCGCATCTAGGCCAAGTATATGCCCTATTGCACTTCCTCACTATAAAGATCTTCAGTAAGTAACCATAACCCTAATCCCAAGTTTTAATAATATTTCTGTTCATTTTTTATACACATAGAGCAATTCTGTAAATTTTCTACATAGACACAGAACAATTCAGTAATTTTTCCTTCATTACTAACCATTTCAATTTCTAGGCTAACAGTGATTGTGCCCCATTGATTTTGGTCATCATAGAGAGTTTTTGGTGTATACCAAGAAGAATTCTGTAAAGGAGAAGTCTGCAATTAGTAACCCTACCCTAATTACTAACCCAAGTATTATATAATATCTCTATACTCCATTTTCTATTTTCATGTTCAATGCTGTAATTTTTCTGTACTTATTATATATTTTTATATTAAGGCTAATAGTAAGTGAGCACTTTTGTACTTATTGTACATTTTGGGAAATGTTCTATGATATCATGATTCTGTAATTTTTCTTATATTATTATGCTCCAGTTCTGTAAATATTCTTTATAGACATAGAACAAATCTGTAATTTATTTAAAGAAAAACACAAGTCAGTGTTAATTGTAGTTCAAAATATTTTAATGAACAATATTTTTTGAGTTGCAGCTTTGCAAACCAAAATTATGTGAGGGCTACAAAGCCTCACAGACTGCATTCAATCTGTTTGTATTGCTTTTCAGTGAAAAACAAATAAGTCACTTTTATTGGGATTCCAAAAGAAATTTTTGAAGTTTCAACATTATTCACAGTTAACAGTTTCAGGGTTTTTCTCTGGTAGTCTTCTCTACATGTTTTCCTTTTCTGTCATTTCCTTTTGGTCTTTGGCCTCTGTTTCTCTGGTCTCGACTTGAGATTCTGAAATATTCTGCTCTTTCTCTTTCTAGATTACATAAAGAAGTGATGCTGTAGAAAAAATCATATTAAAAGGAATGAACAGTGCAGTAAATGTACACACCTCAGTTTCAGTGGAGGGACTCTGAGCCTTCTGTCTCTGTGCAGATCCATAATCCAATCGCCTTTTATAAAATTACTGATAAATTACTTAGTTTGTTAATTTGTAGTAAAGTTATGTAAATATCAGGTAATTGCTTGAAACATAGTTATATAAAAATGACAAAAATGTTCTATGATTTTATATCAAAATGTTGTAAATATGTCATTAAACTTGTAGAATCTTTATGGTCTGTCGTCCCTTTGATCAACAATAACCTATAATTAAAATATAGACAAATTATAAGAATATTCTATCTTTCATATTAAAACTAGAAAACTAGACTGAAGGAAATGCAGAATGGTTGTGCAGTAGTTAGTATGGAAGTCTATAGAAGGAATGAGGGAAGAAAAAACTACACATAGAGAAGTGCGAGTCAGTAAGGCAGTGAATTAGAGCTTGGGGATCTGCCTTGAATGAGGTGTGTAGTTTGGTGGCTACTGGGCAAAGAAGCAATAGAGTTTGTGTGGTGGCGAAAATGAATAAGATTCTATAGGAAGAACAAGGGATGAAAAAACAACACATAGAGGAGTGTAGGTCAGTATGGCTGTGGATTATGGTTTGACAGCCTGCCCTGAGTGAGGATATATAGTTTGGTGGCTGTTGGGCAAAGGATTAATAGATTTTTGTGATGGCAAAAAGGAATGGGAGTATATGGGAGAAACAAGGGATGGAAAAAACTGTATACAAGTATACAAGCTGTATACAAGCATGCATCATGCAATCAAACTGAGCAATCTGGAATTGTGTTTATCTCAAAAACTGGGACACGTTATATGGCAAAGAAACAGCAAAAAAATAAGAATAAAATAGAAGAAGAAGAAGAAGAAGAAGAAGAAGAAGAAGAAGAAAAACTAGAAAAGTGTATTTCATGAAGGAAACACGGAATGGTTGGGCAGCGGTTACTGTGAAAGTCTATAGGAGGAACGAGGAATAAAAAAACTATACATAGAAGAGTGCGGGTCAGTGTGGCTGTGGCTTAGAGCTTGGGGATCTGCCCTGAATGAATACTTGAATTTGGGTGCCTGTTACACAAATAAATAATAGGGCTTGGGTTTGGGCGAAAATGAATGGGACTCTATGGGAGGAATACAATTAGACTGGACAATCTGGAATTGGAACGCTGTGGATATCTTGAAAACTGTGGGATGAGGAAACGATTCTGTAAATTTTCTATATAGACATAGAACAGTCCTTTTACTTTCCTATAAAGACATAAATTTTTTGTAACTTTTCTACATAGACATAGAACTGTTCTTTAATTTAACTAGAATTTTAAAATAATTTCATAGCTTAGTTATGAGTGAGAAAGCTCCACTGCACTTCTTCACCATAAAGATCTTTAGTATATAACCCTAATCTTAATTTCCTTTAAGTGTTCGGTATAGACATTGAACAATTTTGTAATTTTTCTATATAGACATAGAAGAATTCTGTAAATTTTATATATAGACAAAGAAGAGTTGTGTAACTTTCCTAAAAAGAAATATGTATAAGAAAAATTACTTTGAAGAATTTGACACAGTTCAAGTTGGCTTATTTGAATTTCCAGTTCCACCTTAAATGGTGTAGCTGTTTTGTACAATGACAATGTTTCAATATTATTATGGTTGTTAAAAGTGTTTTTATGAAGAGGTGAAGGGATATCCCACATTAATAAACCACTTTTAGCCTAGAAAAATAGTTTACTTATCTTTTAGGTTTACTTTAGTATCAAAAAAGACTTTATTTGTAATAAGGCAAAAAAGAAAAATAAGCAACACCACCCACTACTAGTTAAACGATCTAATGCAGGCATGTAAAACTGGAGACTTTCTGGGCCGAAGTGCTGTGGAGATTAGCGTTTACTCTCATCTAACGCTCTGAATTCAGTTCATGAGGGCCTTGCTAATTAGCTGATGAAAGCAATCAGGGGGGTTTAATGAGGGAGTGTGCTGAAATCTGCAGTGTTGTGGCCCATGAGTAATGAAGCTTGACACTTGTGATCTAAAGCTAGCCTAAATCTGCCTTTTTTTATGATGCATACAATGTACTAATGATACCCATTATATATACCCATTATATATATTTTATATACATCATAAAAAAGTGTATAATGATCTGATTTGTAAAGATGATGTCCCATATTGCCCTCCCCCTACTTCAGAATGGTACTATAAAATTTGCCTGTGTTTGTAACTAATACACACCTGTTTTGTGTCAACAGTGCAGAGAAGAAAGCCCTAGATGAGCTGATCACAAAAGAGCTAGAGAATGGAATGATGGACATCAATGACTTAAGAAGCGAAGCAGTTGGGATTGTAATTCAAACTTACTTTACAGTTGAAGAACACAAACATATTCTTATGTTCACTGTAGGTCAGATACATTGAAGGAAGGAAATAGGGTTTTTTTGCCACTCAACACTTCCAGAAAGGACAATATATGGTGGAATATCATTGCTGATATTGCTGAAAACTGATGCCAAGAAAAGGGAAGCTATATACACACAATATCCTCTACTGGCTACTACATGTACTATTTCCAGTATCTCAGCAAAACATATTAGTAGGTTAAAGCACCACACCTTATCTCAGCTTTATCTAACTTTGAAAACACTATGTGCTAAAATGATCAGTGCTATGCCTGAAATATCCAAAAAAAGTTGAGACAGTATTTGAAATGCTAATAAAAAACAAGGAAATTCTGGGAAATTCTAGGATATAGTTACTAGGAAATTCTCTTTAACCAGTATTACATTGTAAACTGTACAAAAACACAATACTCTAACTTTTCATTTCATTGTTTTTTGTAAATATACAAGATGTTTGACACTCGCAACAAAAACAATTTGGGACAGGAGCATGCTTACCAGTGTGTTACATCACCTTTACTTTTAGCAACACTTTATTTATTATTTGTGGGCTGAAAACACAAACTGCTCCAGTTTTGAAAGTGGATTTTTTTGCCATGTTTCTCTATAAGCAGTCTATGCTGCAGACAGGTAAGTCTAGCACTTGCACTCTCTGATTAGGCAGCCATGCTGTTGTAATGTGTAGAATATGGCTTGGTGTTGTCATGTTGAAATAAGCATGGGTGTCCCTAAAAAGCCTCTAAAAGGCAGCATATGTGTTCAGCTTTAATGGTGCCTTGAGAAAGTGGCGAGCCTCGACCCATCATTGCTCATAAAGCACTCTACCTTTCTTGGATGCTCCTTTCACCATGTTCACCATGTTCCTAGTCTTAAACCGCCCCTTTCCAACTTTTTTGGAACATGTTTCAGGCATCAGTTTCAGAACAAGCGTATAACAAAACAATGAATTTGGTAGGGTAATAGATTACATATCTTATCCTTGTAATGTTTTTGTTTAAATACAGATCAAAGGAAAGCTAAAAATGACTGCCTTCTGTTTTTATTTGCATTTAACTTACTGTCCCAACTTGTTCGGAATTGGCTTTGAATTATGCATAGTTTGGAACTTCTGCTGTACAGGCTCCTTATAGCAGTGGCATCAAAAACATTACTTGTAGTTTGTTTGGAGTATTTCATTGTAGAGGAAATGTGAGACAAGCATGGCATTATCTAATGGAGGAAATCAAACAAGCAGCTACTTAAAATCAAATGTTGCCTGTACTGAGGAATAATTGAAATGTAGCTATCTGGAATGTATGTCATTTGCTGGGTGCTTCAGATAGTTTTGAAACAACCATTCATAATGCTTAATCAGGGCTAATCAAGTTATTTTGTGTTGGTAATTGCATTCGTCTAATTTGCTAAACATGTTGTTTTCCATGTAAAGGGTAACTCCACAGATTTGTTACAATTTCTACAATTTCTCCTGCTTGGGATGTAAACAGTAATTCTTTTTTTTAATACTATACTGCAGAGAAACTTCCCAATTCAGATTTATTTTATTTATATATATAAAATGCAAATTAGTTAGTGGCTTAGCAATAATTATGTATGATGTCCTGACAGAAAACATGTCTCTGGATTGCAAGTGATGCTTAGAGGAACGATGATTTAAAAGCTTTATATAACTGGTTGGTACCTCTGTCCCTTGACCCAATTTGGAATCTAATTGTATTATGTACCAATATCAAATGATCCAAGTCAAAAGTATTCAGTTGATTCTGTATGCTGGGTTAGAGGCATTGTTAATTAAAATGGTTTTATTCAAAGTATTACCGTTTTTTTATTTTTATATTTTATTATATTTTATATTTATATATATTTATTTGTTTTTTAAGAACATAAGTAACATAATATATGAACATTTTTGTGCAGTAATATGTGAGATTTTTAAAAAGACCCATATCTCAGATTTTTTTTATGTACCATAACCAGTTAACGGAATCATTTTACATAATCATTTTCCCTTTAAGACTGGAATATGTAAATGACCTCTGATGTGACTGGCTGTCCTGTATTGTAAGTCCAGGCACTAAATAGGCAGGTATATCAATAGTACTGTGCAGACATTAGAGATTATCCTTTGTTTATTTAATTTCCAGTGAAAACAGCCATTAAGTATAAGTAACTCATTTTTCAGGAGGTATTTCTGAGGAAATAATATATAAGATAATCTGCTTGCATAAGGAAGGGGAGGTTCAAAGGCACAGTTCAAGCAATTACTAAAAAATACAGAGTTAATGGGACACAACAACAACAACTGGCGAGACCTGGAAGACCTCCAAAACTGCTACCATCCAATAAACAGCACTTAAAGCTTTCACCTTTGAGAGGAGGGAGAAAATCAACCTCCACTCTTGATTCAGATCTGATGTTATCCACAGGTGTTTTTGTTGATCTTTCCACTGTGAGGAGAGACCTCAACACTATGAGTCTGAAAGGATGTGTAGGTGCCAAGAAGCTGTTAATGAAAAGGAAAAAGATAAAAAAAGAAGATAATTTGCAAATCAGATGGTCCAGACCTCAACATCAGTAAATTTGTAATTGGGATTACTTGAATTTACAACCAATTTCAAAGACTGAACTTTGGAGGTGTGGAAAAAATATCCCTGCAGATTTCTCTGAAAAACTGAAAGCAAGTCTGATGACAATGGGAGCTCTAAGATAGGCAAAAGATGGACACACTAAATACTGAAAAAATTGTGGCATATTTAGCTGTTTAGGTGTTTGTGGAATTTTATGATGTTTCTGTGTTTTGTGTGGTTTTTTTCCTAACGCTGCAAAATTAGTAACTTGTTCTGAGAATGTGCAGCTTCCATTTCTGTACATGGAGGTTATAGACTGAGGATTGTATGACACATGTCAAAACTGTTGTTTACATATTTTAATATTTTAAACAAAAATGATGCTTTATGAAACTCTTATTTGAAATAATTTGTATAATTTGGTTTCCCATGATATGGACCCTTTATATGCTGATTGATTGATTAATAAATAAATAAATTAATTAATTAATTAGCATTAAAAAATTAGACACATTAGAGACTCTGTCGTCTCTCGCTCTTAGAAATCGAAGTAGGAATAAAAACGCACTTTCTGACAGCCGGACCAGTAATACGGCTCAAGTTTCTACACGGAAGCATTGAGGTGGTGCACATTCACTAGAGTCTGGGGTGTTTTGTTGTTTATTTTTTGGTTTATTTTTAAGAAGAAACGTTTATTGCAATGTAGTGTTTATTTAACAGTTAAGGACACGTAGTAGTTTTCGAGTCCAGAACTGGTTCGGTATTATAGTTCGTGTTTCTTAAGTCGTGCTGATAAAGGTAAGACAACCTTTGCAAACTTACTGCTAACGTTAGCAATGATTCTCTGACTTCGTTTCCTGAGAAATCAGTCACAAATTCAGGTTGCTGCAAAGTAGTAAAGTTAAATTAGAATATTACCACTTGTATTTCTTACTGCGGCAATGCAAAAATGTTGATTTTCTCAGGTTTTTTTTAGGTAGAGATGTTCCAATACAGGTTAAGCAGTTCTGGGACGATGTCGATACCGATATTTTTCATGTAGCCTCCGTATGTGCTGATGTCGATATATATACATTTGTAAAACCTAGCTAGATATTGGAACTGAATCCACTTCGATTTGCATTACAGGGAAACGCATCACTTATTTCATTAGGGTTAGAAATGCGGAAAAATAAATAAAATAACAGTTTAATGCAGTAGCCCAGTGTTACATACTGTTCTTCTGTAATACAATAAATATGCCATCAAATATCAGCTGTCTTTCAGTACTGATATGAAACTAATCTCATTATGCATCCTCAATTGTAAAAACTCTTCAAACCTTAAGTGCAGAAGAGAGAGGTTTCTAAATTCCTGATGAGTTTTTGTCAGTTAATTTTGCTTAGGGTCATGGTATCTGAGATTTAACAGTCTGGTCAGTAAAATCTGGCTAAAATGGTTGACCAGCATAGGGTGTTTTTGTTTAGTGGTGTAGCTGGTCAACCTTTATGAAGCTGGTTATTCTGGTAGAATCAAACTTAAATCCTGCTCTACCCATGTAGGGTATATTTTTTGCTTAGTCTGGTTTACACCCAGCTTCTCAACCAGCTACCAGAAAACAGCTACCTACAAAAGGTTTGAGCTCTTAATGAGAGGTCTCTCATTATGAACCATTTTTGTATGTAGGTTCTTTACTTGCCTTTCAGTAAATACTTCTAAGGTGATTAGATATTGATGCTTATTTTTGTTTTGTTTTTTCTTTCAGAAAATGAATGACTGGAGTCCTCTGGCGAAGGTCTATGACCCCCTAAAGGCTGGCAGTATTGACGGCACTGATGTGGAGCCCCATGACCGAGCAATATGGAGGGCAATGAATGCCCAGTACCGGCCCAACAAAGGCGTAACAGGTGACCCTCAGCTTACTCTGTTTGTTGCACGACTGAACAAGCAGACTTCTGAAGAGGACCTCAGGAATGTATTCTCTAAATTTGGAGATATCCGCAGACTGCGACTTGTCCGAGACATTGTCACAGGTTTCTCTAAGGGATACGCCTTTATTGAGTACAAGGAGGAACGGTCTCTGATGAAGGCATGGCGGGATGCTAACAAGATAGTGGTAGACCAGCATGAACTATTTGTGGACTTTGAGCTAGAGTGCACTCTGCAGGGCTGGATCCCCCGGCGCCTTGGAGGGGGTCTTGGAGGGAAGAAGGAGTCTGGGCAGCTGAGGTTCGGAGGCAGGGACAGACCATTCAGGAGACCCATTAACCTGACTGGGCCAGTGCCACAGGGCAGACCCGCTGAACGCAGGTGGGATGGTGGCAGAGGGAGGGAGGACAGGCAAAGGGACAGAGTCGTGTCCCCTGGCCGGGAACGAGACTACGGCCGACGCCGTGAACGGAAAGATGAATGGGAACGGGGAGCTAGAGATCATCATAAAGACAGGAGGGACTCCAGGCGATACAGGGAAAAGAGTAGTGAGAGAGACTCAAACAGAGGAAAGGAGGAAAGAAGGTACTCATACAGGGATTCTGAAAGAAGATAGCTTGGCCAATATTGACATGGGGGTTTTTCTACAAAGCAGGATTTCACACTAAAATGGAGTAACTTTAAGCCCAAAGGTAATAGCCCAATATAAATATAATTTACCTCTATGTATCTCCCTATTCAGCCCAGGGCAGTTTAGCCCCGCCCATTCACATTAATGTTATAAGGAGTGTTCCAGCCTGGATTGCTTTTTAAATGAGCCACAATACAGATCGGCCAGTCATAAGAGAGACGTGTCTCCAAGGTGACGAAACTAGCCTGATCAATTTTGAGGGATGAAGGGAGGCTATAACAGGGTCATGTTAAAAATTAATCAGGTCTGTTTTTGGTACAGAAAACCACACAAATGTCTTAAGTGGATCTCTAGGGAAAAAGTTTAATAAAGCGCTCTTGATCATTTTGGATATGAACATACTTCATTCACCTTTGGTGTGAAAAGGTTTAAATACAATGTCAGACCACCCTTCATTTACTTAATTTGATGTCAAAATGTCAATTTAGCACACGTTAATAATTTTTCAGCATCAGGAAAAAAGCAGAAGACATTTAATAAAAAATTACAAACATCTACGATTACTTTTTTGCATTTACTGTATCCTTCCTTTGCCTGTATTACACTTTCCTTCTTTTTGGTCACCTGCTTTGTTAAAAAAAATAAAAAATAAAAAATCACACCTTGAAAGCTCAATCTTAGTTAGAAGTTGGCTGTATTTTTTGCTTCCCACAATCGAAGTTAATTCCAAATACATTGTTTAGTTGAAATCTGGGATCTAGGATAGTCAGAGCACTATTCTGAAAACCAGACATTTTTGCTTATTTTCTTCAGAAATGCTGTGGAAAAATTAATAATTGTACTTAATGGCTGTTTTGTTGGAACACAGCCTTGTGTCTTTAAAATGTTAACTTTACAGGAGAAGGTGTGTGTCTGTGTGTGTGTGTGTGTGTATATATATATATATATATAATGTGTGTGTATATAAATATACATACATACATATACACATACACACACACATTCAAATAAATGTAAAGTTGGTTAGGTAAAAAAAAACTGCTGGAAGTATGCTGTATAAAATGCTTTAATCTGCAATGAGATGAAATTATGAAGCATTGCTCTTTGCACTGATACAAACAAGGATTTGTTTTCTCCTTTAGTACATATTTTGTAGTATGAATTTTTTCTGGTTTATCAAATCATGAAATCTTTTACAGCTACACTGGATGCATGTTTAAAACAATGTGGAAAAAAAAAAAAAAAACACCGGCAATGATTCCAAGTTCACAAAGCAGCTTTTGTCAGTATATCTTGCCATGACTGAATTCGCATTTGCATGCTTTGACTAAACATTTCTATTATTGCCAGTGAAAGCACCACTCAAGTCGTAAGAATGCACAAAAGCTGGAGAAGGACATTCACTGATGACTTTCGAGAGTCAGCAGTTCATAAATGACTTTAAATAGTTTCTACAGTGGAGCTATGCAGTAATACTAGACTGTACATTATCTCCAACAAGAATATTGTGCCATGACTGTTTCAGGCCTCAGGTTCCACAGCATCAGTGTGGCAACGTGATTACTGTGCAAAATCTCAACACTTCCCATGTGCTTAAACTTGTAAAAAATGCCACACTATTCATAATGCACCATTCCACAATGGGCATACCAAAAGAATAAAACTGATTTTATGCTGAACTACTGGCAAATGTCTTTTCACTAGGCATTGCCTCATTTCATAATTCAATTTGAATTTAAGAATGTGATAAAATCCCCTAATCAAAATACTATCTAAGCTACTAAAGGCACAAAAACATGACCTCCTTCCCTGACTTCCTCAGCCCTTCTGACTTCTTTAAAACATCAAAAATGTATCAGAAGTCTTTCTATTCAACATTGTCTACTTACAGTAACGTGGTATTTTGTTATACCAAAATAAAATAAAAGAGAACTAAAAATGAAGCTTGACATCCCGATCTCTTTGGGATAAGTCAAGGGTGGAAGTGTTGTATAACCGTATCTAAGTTTAAGCTGCTCCGTTTTCCCTGTGTCCCTTTGTGAGTCCTTTCTTTGTCCACTAATGGCAGGTTGCAGGGATGTGTGAGTTGACCATAATTGGGGGTAAGTATGGCTTGTCACATGGTGCAGGTTAGCGATTAGAGGGCCTTTGTGCTTGTCACTGTCCAGCAGGTTACATGTGCTGTAAGGCCTCCTGGGCCTGCTCTGTGTAAACCTCCTCATTGCTGGCCCACGAGCCGAAGCTGTTGTCCAGCTGTGCCCTCTGAGAGCTGCGCCTCTTGTCCCGGGAAAAGAAGCTAAACCTGAAAAGAGAAAGCGATACTGGCCATTACTAGTGTTTTACACTGACACATGTCTACATATTTTGGAAATAAAATATATTCTGTGCCACTCAGTGGGACCACTATGTTTTAAAAATGTTTTATTAAATAATTTTATGTTCATGTAATACAGCAGGTAATCAATAGCTCAGATAATGACCCTAATTCTCACCAGCCCTTATTCATTCAAGTTGTGCATGGTCAAATCTGTTAGCAAATTTCACAGACTGTTGTAAATTTAATCTTTTAAATGTTACCAAACTCATGTCTGGCTGTGCAAAGTTGAGAGCAATATTTTAACTTGGGAAATGCTTGTTTTCTGGTTATACCTCACAATGCCAAAAACATCATCAATAAAAACAAAAATAGAAAATGGTGATAATTGTACAAACAGGAATCTTTGTACTGAAGTGTTAAGTTTGAATATAGTCAACTTTCAGTTTGATGCAAAAGTGCTGATGCACATTATTTAAAACTATCATAGTTCTTTGCTGTTGCTTGTAAAAGCAAAATGTAACATTGGAATAGATGCAAATAAACATGAATACACTAAAAAGTGTTTACACAAAAGTTGCTGATCTTGAGAGCTAGATTGAAGAACAAAGTTTGGCTCTGGAGTTCTCCTTAACACCCCCCAGCCATCATATTAAATTCATCAGCAAGTTTCACTCAACATAATGAAATATTGATTAGCCAAACAGGTAGTGGATGAAAACAATAATACTAGGCTGTAATATTGTTTGTATTCACTGTAATATTTAATATTACACATGTAATATAGTAGTACTGTATACACTAGTGTTCCAAGGTTTGGAATCACTTGCCATATTAACAATATTTATTATTTTATATACAATAATTGAATGAAATGCACAATAATATACTGTAACGATATATTTAGAAGAATTTTAAATGATCTGATTTGATCGCCACCTTTGAAACAATGAATTCTCAATGTCTTTCTTCTTCGGCTCTGTTCATCATTCTGGACCTTTAAAGTTGTACAGGACTCGCATATATATTAGAATTATGTATTTGGCAGCACAGGTTTTATACTATTGAACACACTGATTCAAAACTTATGAAAGGCAGTGTATTGTGAAAATCTGAGGTGAAATTTGCAGACTTCAGATCTTAATAAATAAAGTACTTGTGGATGGGGGCTTGTTTACAACCCCAATTCCAATGAAGTTGGGACACTGTGTAAAACATAAAACGATGATTTGCAAATCCTTTTAAACCTACATTCAACTGAATATACTACAAAGACAAGTTATTTAAATGTTCAAACAGATAAACGTTATTGTTTTTTGCAAATATTCACTCATTTTGAATTTGATACCTGCAACACGTTCCAAAGAAGTTGTTACAAGGGCATATTTACCACTGTCTTACATCACCTTTCCTTTTAACAACACTCAATAAGCATTTGGGAACTGAGGACACTAATTGTTGAAACTTTGTAGGTGGAATTCTTGCATGATGTACAGCTTCAGGTGCTCAACAGTCCGGGGTCTCCTTTGTCATATTTTGCGTTTCATAATGCACCACACATTTTCAATGGGAGGCAGGTCTGGACTGCAGGCAGGCCAGTCTAGTACCGGCAAACTTTTACCACAAAGCCACGGTGCTGTAACCCGTGCAGAATGTGGCTTGGCATTGTCTTGCTGAAATAAGCAGGGACGTCCCTGAAAAAGACGTTGCTTGGATGGCAGCATATGTTGCTCCAAAACCTGTATGTACCTTTCAGCATTAATAGTGCCTTCACATATGTGCAAGTTACCCATGCCATGGGCACTAACACACCCCCAAACCATCAGAGATGCTGGCTTTTGAACTCTGCGCTGATAACAATCTGGACAGTCCTTTTCCTCTTTGGCCTGGACGACACAACGTCCATGATTTCCAAAAAAAATTTGAAATGTGGACTTGTCAGACCACAGGACACTTTTCCACTTTGCATCAGTCCATCTCAGATAAGTTCGGGCCCAGAGAACCCAGCAGCGTTTCTGGGTGTTGTTGATATTTGGCTTTCGCTTTGCATGGCAGAGTTTTAACTTGCACTTGTAGATGGAGCGACGAACTGTGTTCACTGACAATGGTTTTCTGAAGTGTTCCTGAGCCCATGTGGTAATATCTGTTACAGAATGATGTCGCCTGAGGGATCGAAGGTCATGGCATTCAATATTGGTTTTCTGCCTTGTTGCTTACTTGCAGAGATTTCTCCAGATTCTCTGAATCTTTTGATGATTTTATGGACTGTAGATGATGAAATCCCTAAATTCCTTGCAATTGCACGTTGAGAAATGTTCTTAAATTGTTGGACTATTTGCTCAGGCAGTTGTTCATAAAGTGGTGTACCTTGCCCCATCCTTGCTTGTGAACGACTGAGCCTTTTAGGGATGCTCCCTTTATACCCAGTCATGACACTCATCTGTTTCCAATTAACCTGTTCACCTGTGGAATGTTCCAAACAGGGGTTTTTTGAGCATTCCTCCATTTTCCCAGTCTTTTGTTGCCCCTGTCCCAACTTCTTTGGAACGTGTTGCAGGCATTAAATTCAAAATGAAAGAATATTTGCAAAAAACAATAAAATTTATATGTTTGAACATTAAATATCTTGTCTTTGTAGTGTATTCAATTGAATATAGGTTGAAAAGGATTTGTAAATAATCGTATTCTGTTTTTATTTATGTTTTACACACCGTCCCAACCTCATTGGAATTGGGGTTGTACAAGCACCTGATGCAGTCATCAACTGCACCCAAATCATCAACTCATACATTGTATGTATGCTCCATCAGGCATGGAATAGTTTTTATGCCATTCTATTGTTTTGCAACTTCGATGGATAAGGGCCTCTATGTACATCTTTAGCAACATAATAAATCATGAACTAAACGTGAACAATGATTACCAAAATGTCCAAATCATAGTTTCTGTCTTCACAGTGATGAAGCTAAGCGGGTGTTTCTGCTTTGACTACGTGCGTTCTAGCTCAGTTAGGAATTTCAAACAAATAAACAAACATTTGAGCCATCTCCTAGTCAATCACATCAGAAAAAAACACATACAAGGTGCAAGTTTGCTGGGCTAACTGTTGTTAGGGTTTTAAGGTACTTGGTGAGACAGTAGGACAGTGTAAAAAACATTTGTTACGTCACAAGTGTTAGCATGTGAACAGAACTGGGAGGAAGAGGGAAAAGGTGCTTTATTCTGACTGGCTGATTCTAATGATCTTCCTGCTGTCAAGTCCCAGATAGCCCCACAATCAGCCAATCAGAATATTGTCGGGATTATGAGCGGCTCCAACGAGAGCTAGGGTGGGGTTGAGAGGAGGGAGGGGTATGCAGCGCCAACACATGCAGTGCTAGAATAAATAAGGTGTTAACAAGAGCGAAAAAGAAACACAAAGGTCAACCACCAAAATAAAAAAGGCCGTACAAGGGAAATAAGTCGTCTGATTGGCTGTAAAGTGGGGTCATCTGGAATCAACCCAGCCGCCACCATCGGCATAATGGCTGTGAAGATCCTGTTACAGAGAGGCACAGACACGGAGAGTTGAGCAAAGAGGGAACACAGAAACCAAAAAAAGCTCCACTTTATCATGCCACACTGGGTCCCTCCCTAACTACCTCTTGTGTTTGAGGAAGTGCACACAATGCTTCTGATGACTAAAGCTGCTTCCAGTATTAGCTAGAATGGTACACCACACAGAAACCAGGATTAATAATGATCATGCCTTCATCAATTTTAGTGGCACAGGAATACATGGATGCAAAAACAATGGAGAACTGCCATGTTATGCTGCAGAGCTCTTAGGAGAACAGTATATTTAACCAAAGTCAAATATTAAGCTACACTAAAACACCTTCTCACCACAGATATGAAGTGCCATGAAAAAGCATTTGCCCTTTTAAGGCAGTGTATGTTCCAAAATGTGTTTACATCTTTCAGCATGGTGCTTTCACAAACATGCATTTACCCGCTATTACACCCCAATACAACAGATGCTGGATTTTGAACTTTACGCTGGTAACAATCTTGATGGTCCTTTACTTAATTGTGCCAAAGAACACAACGTCCATTATTTTTACAAACAACCCAACAGGTTGATTTGTTAAACCACAATACACATTTACACTGTGCATCAGTCCATCACAGAAGATCTCAAACCGAAAAAAGTTGGCAGCTATTCTGGACACTGTTGACATATGTCTTCTGTACTGCACTATACAGCAGAAATATGCATCTGTAGATGACAGTGTTTATTAACAATGATTTGTTACAATATTCCTGAATATAGGGTTCCTATACATTTTCCATTTCAAAATTCTATACTTTTCCTGACTCAAATTTCCAGACTTCTCAGTAGATCTTTCAGATCTTTACTAGCCCTTGGAAAACTTGCATTTACCCACTGTGGCCATTAAGTCCACACTCCTACACAGAAAGTTGGATGACGTTCCACTGTCAAACATCTCTGCCTGCCCTCTGTCATGGCATCTGTGCAGCCTTGTTTATTCACTGTGTCCACAGAAACAAGAACAAACGCGGTCGTATGGTTTCCTTACGCAGAAATGAGTGTATTTACTTTGATAATATTGATAATTATATCACTGCATATTTCATAACTGTTCAGACAAGCTTAATATTTTGTCAGATTATATGCATACAGGGTGATTCAAAAAGATTAATCTGATTTAAAAATGATTGATTTTAACTTGTAAATTATTACATAACAATGCAGTAAATTGTAAATGGTTTAAGTGAGCATAAAGTGTATTATGTAATTTTACAAGTGCTCAATATGAACCTCTTCCAGCTGTACGGACATCAACGCAATTGTCATTCATCCCATAATCGATTGAGCATGTCGGGTGTCACTGTACTCATGGCTCTTTCGGAGATCATCCAGTGTCGTGGAACCAACAACGAACACTCTGAGCTGTTTGAGGTTCACTGCTGATGAAAATCACGTTGTACAGTTATGATGTATTTACTCTTATTGATCTCCTTGCAGACTAAAAGGAGCCGTCTTCCAGTGACAGAAACTATATGACCCCTTCTTTCAACTAGTAGGTGATGTACAAGTGTAGAGGCAGCTCTGCGTAGGAGTGTGCATTCAGTCACATGCCATACATCTTGCTTTGCTTTCAACGGCATCATGCTCGCTCTGGCCCATGCTCCCTAACACAGTGGTAAATATTTTGGCTACACTGGCTGCCTGTTCCAGACCATAAAAAACACTGTGCTTGTATGATTTTTAATTTTTTTTGTAATTCAAAATTTATTTTTGAAAACAGAAAAGGAGCAATAGTCTATAAACACATTTTTCCATAGTCTCTTTTCTTTAATCCATATTTATGCAGTGCTTTTCAGCCCTTTACACAGAGAGATTTCTCTGGATTGCCTGAATATTATGATCATATTATGCACTGCAGAGGGTAAAATGCCTAAAATCCTTGCAAACGGTCTCTGAAAAAGATTTGTCAGTTTTACTACTTACTGATGCAAAGTACTTGTACTCATCCTTGCTCATAAAGGGCTTGGTGTCATGGATGCTCATTTTATACCCACGCATAATTACATAATATACATTATATATTATAATTACATTACTTCTTTTAAAATATTTTCTGAATAGGTAACATTTCTTAAACTGCCCCGTCCCTTCTTTTTTAAATCTACAATTTCAGGCATCAATTTCAGAATTCATGGTTCTGTTAATTATGGCAAGTCACCCAGGCCCTGAAGCAGCAAAGCACCCCCACACCATCACACCACCATATTTTACTGCTGGTATGTTCTTATTGTGGAAAGCTTTATGCCAGATGTAATGGGACCCGTCTTCCACAAAGTTCTACTTTTATTTCATCAGTCCAGAGAACAAAAGGTTTAGGGGTCATCGAGGTGTTCTTTGGCAAATGTGAGACAAGCCTTTATGTTCCTTTTCATTCACAGTGGGTTTCACTTTACAGGTCTCCCATGGATACCATTTTCCCCCAGTCTCTTTCTAATAGTGGAATCATGAATGCTGGCCTTATCTGAGATGAGTGAGGTCTGCCATTCCTTAGATGTTTATCTGTGTTATTTTGTGACTTCCTGTTCAAGTGGTCGCAGTGCTCTTGGAAGAATTTTGGACTTCTGAGAAGGTTCACCACTGTTTCAAGTTTTTTACGAGTGATTTGTGGGAGTGCAGGAGCCTTAGAGATGGCTTTGGAACCCTTTCCAGTCTGATATATTTCAATAACCTATCTCATCTCTTCCAGAATTTATTTTGATCACAGCAAAGTATGCTGCTTGTTAACACTGTCGGAAAGGTGTATTTAAGTGATGTTTAGATTCAACAGAAATGTCAGTGACCAACCCTGGGTGTGTCTAGTTTGATTGATCCCAACTACAAAGTAAATTTGGTTAACTGGTTGAATGAGTAACTAAGTGGGCAATGCGCAGGATCAGATGGAGTTGGATCATTTTTTTCCTTCAATAAAAGAAATCATCATTAAAAACTGCATTTTGTGGTTCTGTTTCTGTTTAGGTTATCTTTGTCTTATATTTAATTTTGTTTGAAGATCTAAAAAATAATTAAGTGTGACGAATTTGCGAAAAATAGAAGACATGCTTTTTCACGGCACTTTACAGAGAACTAGGACTACTGATGACGTCACTATCTACACAGTAAATTTAAGCCACTTGTCTGTAAAACAAATGCTTGTTTATGGATGCAATGTCAACATATTCCCAAAAAACGCAGATCTAACAAATACACTGATGCGTAATGCAATTGTCTAAAACAATACACAGTATATGGGCAAACCATTTAACGAGTAAGCATCTATGTAGAAGCATGTATATAAAATAAAACTTCTGAAACCTTACTGAACATATCTTGTGTAAGAATGTGGGTTTATTTAACTAGCTCTTGGCTAACCAGCTCGGCAAATAGCTCAGAGAGCTAATAGGACAGGAGAAAGGATATTAGAGTGGGTTTAAGTTTAAACATTTACAGAAGAATTCACTAAACTGCAAAGAATATTACACCTATGTCTTGTAAGATTCAAATGTCTTAGTTTATGTAGAGCTGCAGTAAATAGTGTTAAGTCTAGTCTTTAGTTCATTTCCTTATTTATCTGTTTTATGATCTGTACTACGTCTGTAATTCTAGTCTGTGACTACCAGTACCTGTACAGCACCTTAAAAGGAGACAGAGATGAGGTTTCCGGGGCTTGGTTCTCTACATATTTGAGTGTAGGTGTGTATATGTATGTATGGTAGTGCGAGAAATGTCTAAGACAACTCTGTCATACGCACAAGCGCTTTATGCCAGACTCTGGCTGACTGGCTCTGGAGCGGGGTCTAAGCGTAGGGGAGGGATCTGGAGTGGGCAGGCTGGCTTCATCCTCCTGCTCTTCACTGGGAAAAGAGAACACACAAGTTTATTTATTAAAATATCTTTTCTTCTTTAGTTCTGTACTGGACCAACAAGGCTATTATAGCAAACAAGTAATGGAGGCTTATCCACCACAAAATTGTACTGTGCAAACTGCATGCCCAACTCATCGCGCACTTGCCACAGACGCTAAACTTGATTATCTAGGGCAGGGGTGTCCAAACATATCCACAAAGGAGCGATGTGTCAGGTAGTATCCTGCAAAACTGCAGCACCACAATTTCAGAGCAGCACTTCCAGCTCCAAGGTAAATGTGGCTTAGGTTAATACTCTTACAAAACATCTATAGTATCACTGTAAACCATAAGATTTCTATAGTGCTATATTACTATTATAATCTAGAATATTTCCTTGTGTTGTACCCTACAATGTTAAAAAGATGGTTCTTCAAGAGATTGTTCTTCAAGGGTTCTTTAGTAAAAGGAATTGTTCTATTTAAAACCATGAGTTCTATATAGAATCATTTCATGCTTGAATGGTTCTCTGCATGATGAAATGGATCTTCATCGTGATGGGGAATGTGTTGTATATGGTTTTATGTAGAACTTTTTTGATAGTGATGCTATATACCACATAAAAGGCTTCTTCTATTGTTACAAGCTTAACATTAGAAGAACCCTTTTGGTGCTATTTAGAACCATTTTCAAAAAGGTTCTACACAGAACCATATACAAGACATCAGCATTGTGGAAGCATTGTTCAAAGAACCATTTAAGCACGAAATGGTTCTATGCAGAACTCATGGTCCTAAACAGAACCATTCCCTTTACTACAGGACCTCTGAATAATCTTTTGTAAAGGCATACATTAAACCAATGCAAATGTCCAAGGTTTATATCTAAGCTTAAGATCTAAGATTCTTATAAGAATCATATAACACATGTTCATGCAGTAATGTTTCCATTTTTGGATTATTAGAGCACTTAACAACATTAAGAAAAGGTACAATATTACTGAGTTTAGAACCGCGGAGTTTAGTCTCATCTATTCAGACTGTTACTAAGAGCAGCTAAGTTTGCTCAAGTCTGATGAACATATTGTTTGATGCTCTTGCGTAACAAGGCTTGTCTCTAACACAATATTTTGTATTATTACATCACTAGTAGCTACATAACCTCACAACCTCTGTCACAACAAGTTTTGAGCTAAGAAGTGTGGCGCTATGAATCAGGAACCAAATCCACGTTTTCTTTCTTAGTCTCAGTTTTCAAACAATTGGTCATGTGTGCTCCTGCTTTACTGGAGTGAAAACCTGAAGCTATACCAGGCCCTTGCAGATAAGGCACTCCTGGACCAGAAAAAAAAAAACTATAAATAAATAATCACCTGTGAACAATTTTATGGTTCACAGGTCATAAATGAAAGACGTTTATGCTAAATAACGAGTAATTTTGTGTTCAGCAAAAAAAAGACAAAGATTCTGACACCGAGACAAGACCTGAAAAGTTACTTATGATGCAGCATATTGAATGTGCTTTCAATTTTATGGAATCACAACACAAGCAACTGCTATTTGTTCATGTTTTAAAACTCAACTTACCTTTTATAATACGCAATTTCCTCTTGCAGCATGAAAACTTTGGCCTTCAGTTCATTTCTCTCATGCAGAACATCTCGCAGCTCTTGCAGGGTGAAGCGTGGGCGATTTGGATCTTTTGGATCCAGACCCGCCTCCTCATCACACAGCGCCTCCTGTTGGAAGGGAAGAACAATGCACTTGGTTTAGTTAATTAAAATCACAACTCATGTGGCTCCGGGTGACAGCACGGGTCTTCGCTTGTTTCTGACATTACTTACATGGTTGGTCTGCACTAATGGGGGTTAAAATTATAAAAATTATAAAAAATTATAAAATTAAAACCCTAAAGGAGTCGCTGACCTACATATCACTTGTAGTTTCTTCAATGCAAACCACACTCACAACACATGCTATATTTTGTAGGCACAGTGTTTAATTTGCATGATGCACATATTTCTTTTGCAATCAGCATAAATTAGTTTGTCAATATCACACAAAAACAAATATAAGTTGATAATCAGGTTTACTAGTCTGCCAACATTCTCAATAAAGGCTCAATAAAAGGCTAAAATCAAAGCACATTCATAATTTCTATATTTTATCATGCTGTAAATGTCAGGACATAATGTTATTTTAACAGTGAAACACAAGAACTCTATCAGGATCCTTATGAAAACAAGTAATGTGACGTACAGCAAGATTCACTTGAAAGGCCCAGAAGATTCTGTAATAAGTCTCACGAGGATGAAGCAATCTGAACGAACAACACGCAATGTGCTCCTCAGTATGTGTAGCTCGAACAGGCCGGGATGGCCCTGCGAGCAATGAAGTAGGCGCCATTGTTTAGGCAAGGAATGTTCAGGAACAAGGAGCACCGCGTCTAAATGTGTCTGGCAGAAAATGGAGGTCACTTCCAGCATCACATGTAATGCAATCGATTACACATACGTCAAGGTATGTAGCATTCCAGTTGTTCTAAAGAGCACATAAAGCTTAGCGTTCACACAATCAAAAACATTCAAAGTGTTAAGTCAACAGAATGACAAAGGGTTAGAGCTCATGACAAAAGTGGCTGGAAAACATTATGACACTATCTAGTAGTGGCATATATGTCCACTTAGTAAGATGTCACCTACTGGATGGACAAACAGAAATGGGCTATTCAACCTCTATTCTAATATTAACTGGAGTCCAAAAGATCTTTTGGTTGGCCAATAAAATTAGGCAATATTAAAGGTTTTATCATCAGAAAAAACACAGCTGATAATGATCTTGAATGACATTGCAGCAACACTAGGATTCATGCTCGCTTCTTCCAACAACAGGGTGAAACCCCTAAAGATGTTCCACCGAGGAGCCCAGTGTGGAACACCCTTTATTTGAATAAATGACAGCACTACAGGCTGAACTGATACCATCAAAATAACAATCTGTAAATAATGGTTCCAGATTAAGGGGGCCAACTAAAAATAATTATTTCCCCAATACAGACAAAAGGTTAAACATAACACATTTAATTTACGTTAAATTGGCTATTATTAAACAGCTGACAGCATACTACCAGCAGGTAAAGGCTAATTAATCCTACCTTTGACAGCAAATAATCAATTTTTTCCAGTTTTGTTTTATTTACCACTTCTTTATTCGTCTTTGCCACAAAAATTTCATGCTGGTTGTGCACTAATATTAAGCAGATCTATTTGGGCTCTAGTATTAACTGACTTTCATCTGCACACACCACATACATCACACCATCTTCACACAACAGTGGAGGAGGTAGCACCATAGTGGTGACAGCGCCCACACAGAAGATGCAAGATTAGTTTCAAACCGTGCAACTCTGGCAAACTAAACAGTTACCCATAGCAACACAGCCTCTTCCTCCTCATCGTCCTCATACTCCTCATCCTCGTTCTCATCTGTAAATGCCTGGCTGATACAAGCAGCAAGGGAGTGGGGATGCTCCCTGGGTGGGACAGGCTCAGGGAGTAAGCTCTGACCCAAAATCATGACAAGAACAATAAGACATACACCAATTGTGTTCAAAGCTTGCAGTTAAATACTGAACAACTGCATGTGTTTTTTCAATATATTAACAATTTAAGTGTTCAAGATTAAGTGAAGAACAATCTGTAACAGGAAGAAATGTGTGGGTGTAATTTGGCCCACAATGTCTCCAAGAACAGCTGGATTTTATACGAGTTTATATGATTATTGATTATTATTTGTCAACCTAACAACAGTTTGGCTTGGTAAAAGGCCCATTTCCTATGTTTTCTTCCATTTTAAACTGTCCTCTCATGACGCTTATGTGGCCTTACGTCCCCAGAAATGGACATAAATCATTTGAATCACTTTACAACGCCTATTATTGAAAGCATTATAGAGCCAGTGCATTTAGGACAGGTATATGTAAATTGACTCTGCAGCCTTATTGGCTGCCATGTATTGTGCCTTTTTCAAAGAAGCAGTTCAGCCTGAAACACTCCTTATACCTTCAACATAATAAGTTGGAGCTACACTGCTATAGGCTGAGTAAGTAGATAAATGTAAATTCATTCATTGTTAGCCATGTTAATGTTTAGGTGAACTATCCCTTTAATTGCCTCTAGGCCAAGCTCTTGCTTTTCTGGCTTGCTAGTCAAACTATATTTACCTACCAGCTCACAGTCATCTCTTCTATGACACACTGACCAAGCTCTCTGATTCACTGGGGTCATGTACGTGTGAAAAGTGCTGATACATTAGATCATCATCATTTTCAGGCCACTTTTTTCTTAAAACATACTCCTGCAATGTCAATATTTAGCTAAATGTATCATGTAACTGGCTCATTGCCAGGTTCTTGATAAAATTAAGGAATATTTTAAATAAATGGTAGCTAATAAAGATCAGGAGTAAATCAAATAACATCCTACAAGATACCAGAGAACAAAACAAAACAGTCTGGCAATGTGCTGTCATGTAGAAATCCAATCTGTTTATAAACCCATGACTGACCTACTGACCTAGTAAGCTGTTTTTAACCAAGGTCACCACCGCACATATCCTAGGATTCAGTATGTAGTTTGAAATAGCAGCATCTGATGGACTGAGGGCTGAGCATTAGGCCTCGGGCCTTAAAGGTGATGGAAAGTCTTCAGAATATTCTTCTGATACACTGAAATCTATAAAGCCTACAATGGAAAATTTGCTCTACCATAACCTATTGGCTTATCATGCCCTGTACCAATTAATTTTTGACAACTGATTAAGAACAGTAAAGGAGGATACAAATATCATGTATATGTTATTTGTTTGGCAACAGTATGTACAGTGCAAAAGTTTGAACACCCATGGTCAAATGACATGTTTTGGTGATTTTGAAATTAACATCCTCTACAGAGAATGTACTTTAATATTGCATTTTCTGCTAACATTAATGTTAAATTTATATTTATCTGCAGAGTCAAACTTGGTGGAAAAATTTAAATACAAAACTATAAAATGTGGCATAGCTTTTTTAATTAATTAAATTTTTTGGAGTATGTTAAATTTAGCAAGCACACAGTAATTGTGCATTAAAATGTGTAGAAGTGTGTTCTCTTAGACGATATAGTAATTTTCACTTGGAAAAATGACAAAACAAGTTGCCAAACTTTTGCACACAGCTGTAAATATTATTTATTTGCCAAGTGCTTTAAAATTAAATTAGGCCTATTTAGTTCTCTGTCGGTTCTCTTTCCCAACATGGGTGATTATGATTATCAGGTTGCTTGCCAATCATCGATGTGCAACTATAGCTCCCAGCCTAATAGGTCTACCAGCTTTGGAGGCTTTAAGTTTTTTGGCCTTACCTGTGCAGGTGATGGTGGTGCAGGGGGCTCCTCAGTCTCAGAGCTGGTCTTTTCGCCCTGCAGCCGCTCCCTAAGTCGGGCCACCTCCTGCCGCAGGCTCCCCAGTTCCTGCTGCCGTGCCTGAGCAAAAGCCTCCAGCTCCACTTTCTGCTCGATCAGAGCCTTGCCCTGCGCCTCCACCACTGTGATCTTGTGCCTCAGGTCATGGTTGATCTTCATCAGCCGGTTCTGCTGCTGCTGCAGCTGGAAGACGAAGGACCAAGATATAACAGAAGAGACTGAATATAAGACAACATACGAAGTTCAACAGTGATTTGCTCAGTTTAAAGGAACACTCCAGTCTTTCAATCTAATCTCAATGTCACATTTTTTCACATCACAGCTGATGATCAGTGTTTCCCCTAGGTCAGGAGACCCTTCAAAGATACCAGTTTTGTTCTCTAAACACGCAGTGAGGGAGTAGTGTCATATTACTTTACTCTTTTACATGTAAAAGTACAGTGAGCACATTACAGGTCTAAATACACCAGGCATTATATTTCTCAACTTTTCACCCGTAGATGTAACTGTAAATGTTAGAATCTGATGCTGAAAAAGTTGTCAACATCAGTTAATTCCACAGTACTCTAGTTATGGTTCTGCATCTGGCCTAAAAACCTGGGACCATATTACAGAAATCTTTTTGCCTTAAGTTAATCTCACAGGTCAACTTGAGATTTTTCAAAAACATGTATTACAGAAGCAACTTACACCATCCTGATATTTAAATCAGTGTTTAGTAGGTATACAAGATAAAATGGTCAATGACAGGTATAAGAAGACGTAAAACCAACTATAAGTGAGGTACGGCCAAAAAACAAAGGCTTGTCAAGAACAAGGTACAACACTCACTTTCCCCATAAAAAAAGAATTAATTTATTAGTTGTAATACAGAACGTTTCGGCCCATTTTCATCAGATGAGATTGGATTTGGTACTTGGCATCTTAGTGCATCTTTACATGTGAAATATATATTAAAGCAATAAGCCAAGAAAAACACTATTTGTTAATGAATAATTTAAATTATTATCCATAACGGTCAAGATAAATATTCATTCTGCCAAGAACTTTAGTTCCTCCAGAGTGTGTGATCGTTGCCAAACAATCATGGACTGCTGAAAGAGTATAAGAACGTTCAGTCACCCATCCTTGTATATTGTAGTAATTTCATGAACTTTTTTTTTACTTTTTTAACTGTTATTTAATAATAAACATATCATCATTCAACACTATATAAAGCAAAAAACTACACCTTTCAACACACTAACGAATGAATTAAAATACTGGCTCCTGCACCCAAACAGTGGGTAATTTAGCTAACAAGGTCATTTGGAATTCAGCCACATTCATACTGGACAAATAGTGCATTGCTTGGGTGTAGAAGCTAGAATTTTAAAAGCACTTGGGGAGTAAAGAGCCGAGATTCAGTTTGAGTGTGACGCTGTTCAAGGCAGATCTGACTAAAATGCAGACATCGGACATGTGTACATATTTTGTACCTTTTTAAATTTTGTATTGTTTTTACAGTGAATCATACAGTAATAATCACTTAGTAAGAGCCTGTCAGCCAAAGATTATTCCATTAACAGCACAAGTATTTTTCATGACTTGGTGTGGAAATACAGAATTCACGTGTTGTGAGGTGGTCATAGGTGTGCATATATTAAGTACTTTACAATAGCTTTGAATAAGGCTCAGCCAATCAGATTTTATGACCAAAATGATCCAGTTTATAACAAGTAGTTTATTTCCTCGCCAAAAAGACTGAACAACACAAAGAACAACAGAAAGCAAATGTTCACCCTGCCAGTTACATCCTAATGTCTGTATCTTATCCTAGTCAAGCAGCATGAGTTTGGAAGGGTGGACCTCGCTGGCAGCCTATTTAATGACAGGGGAAAAGCTGACCATAGAAGCCAATGGGAAGGTGCTAAAACAACTGCCTACTGGCCTCTATTATAAGCTTGTTTTTTGTGTAAATAGGATTTCTGTTGTTTTACTAAGTTTAACGTCCTTTAACTGCATGCAGTGTTTGATCACTATGTGTTGCTGTGCTTGTGTTTTGGTGTTGAAGTCACCACTTACTGCTTCAATGTCCTCATTCTTTAGGGTTAGCTCTCGGTCCTTGGCACGAATCTCATCCCTCTGTTTATCCACGACCTCCTTTAGCTTCTTCATCACTTGCCTCTCCCTTTCTGACATACCTGCAACCAATGCATACTGAGAGCTGCAGTACATCACTATACACATAGTTGTTTTTTTCTGCTTGCATATGGTCAGGCCATCCTTGTAAAAGAAATCTTACATCTAAAAGAGATTTACATGGTTAAATAAATATTTTAAAAATGCATATTACCTTACAGCGCAAATACATTTGGATCCCAAAGTTTGAGACCACTAGTAGATATGCTTTCAAACACATAAGCTATCCAAATGCCTGATACCTGTATCCATATATTCAAATAACCACCCTCACCTCCCCAGGGTGCTTGCCCCAGGTGTGTTGCAGACCTGTTGGACTTTAATCTTACATTTGTAACTGCAAATTATACTATCAGCATAACAATTAGCAAAAAGTAGAATCAGAAATTGTTCAGAGTCTTAAATATTTCTGTATTGCTTTAATTGTGGTTGTGGTAACTTTGTGTATTTCTAGGTTTAAATGAAAAAAATATCAGACTTATATTGTGGTCTCAGACTTTTTGAGTCCAACTGCATGTTTCTTACAAAACAGCATCTGTTATTTGACTTCATTGGGTTTTTTGTGGTTTCTCCTCTGCCCTGGAATGGACTGGACAAGAATATGTTGGTATGCTGTGCACTAAGGTATGACTGACACTCAAAGCAAAACAGTTCCTCTTTAAGTGGCCCTGCTGTGTCTCTTAAAATAGATTTATGTCTGTGAACCTCCGACACGTACAAAAATAACCGTCTGCTTCGTAAATGCTTCGTAAATGCTCACTGCAGAGCCAAAAACAAGTTTCAGTAAATAAGTAACAGTAAATAAGTTTCAAAAACACAACCGACATTTCCAGATTAACCAAAGAAGGTTTTCCTAAATATTCCACTGGTTTGCACTGATGTGCTTTTACACTAATGTGTTGTATGTGCAAAGGCCTTCACGTCAATTGTTTTTGATCTCTAATATTTACAAGTATTTTTATTATTTACAGTATAAAAACTGAAGAATATGCAAGTTAGTACTTCATTATTTAAACACTAATTTAGCATATCCGACTAAGTCAATCAAAGCATTTGAATGAGGGTTTTTAGGCAGGTCATATCAGTCTATAGCATAAGCACAGGGAGTAAAACAAAGGAAGAATTAGTGAGCTGTACACTACAGCTGCAGACATTTGCATGTGTTACTTTCAGTTATCTTCAGTAAAAAAGTAGTTAAAAATAAAAATTTGAATAAAAAAACAGGTTTAGCTATTAAACAGATTTATAAACTTTTTTAAAATAGTTTTTTGCTGTTGTGATTTATTTAACCAGCACAAAAGCCCTTTGGCATCCATAATAAGATGAAAAGGACAGACTGCTATTTCACACTGGCCTCAATACAGATCCTTGATGTTCAAAAAAAAAAAAATAAAATCTCAATTTTTTCAATTTTTTTTTTTTTTTTTTACCTTATTTGAGGACAGCAGCTACCCTTTACAGCGTGTGAAAATGTCACGATGAACAGACCAATAGAAAGGTTTCAAAACTGCTTGGAATAAAATCTCTTCACATTAACTTAAACTAAAAGTTAAAAAAGCTTTTTGTCCTCTCCTTTAAAGTTATCGTTTTAGAGATGCTCGTTTTCTTTGGACAGCAACAAGATGCATGTACAGGAGTTTCCCTCCCAAAGCATAAAATACTGGGAAGAGATTATTATAAAAAACCACAAGACTGATAGTAAATACTGACCTGACAATCATGCACGCTATTTAAAGCCTGTTGTTGCGTTTCCATCGGGCAGGGAACATATTTACATTTATGGCATTTGGCAGGCGCTCTTATTCAGAGTAACTTACAATTTACATTTACACAGACAAGCGAAGTAAGTGTTAGGAGTCTTACTGGTATAGTGTAGGGTGTTTATCCAGACAGAGGGTTCAAATCCCAGTCTACAGCTACACCAACCATAAAAGTGTTTTTATCCCGACATGTCTGTCAGCAGTACATTATATTGAGGCTTACATTTGCCCTCACAAAATTTTGACTTTTAAGGATACTTTTTATTGATATTTTGACTTATTTTCCCAGAATAATGACTTACCCAAAATTCATTACAGATTCTCTAAGAGAAACAACTCGGTAACAAAACCTTGAGACAATTTATAAAAATATTAAGAAAACAAAACATTGTTTCAAGATGAAAATTCAAACTTCTGACACAGGTCAAAACAGGGACATTACTACTGCCAGAAAAGGAGATGGGAAAAATATTTATAAAGGAACTACATATTTTCTCCTACCTGGTGAAAACAGGCTTCCACACGAAAAAGATGCATGTAAAACAACATTTTTAAAAGTTAACACTGTTTGCATCAAAGTTCTATGTTCTAAATTGGCACAAACTCCCTGTGGGCTGTCAGTAATTAGCACCTCATTTAGGCAATTTGCGCTTCTAAATGTTTGGCTTATAGAGTTAGTCCTCCTATATAGACTAGACAGTATAAGTTCTTCATTTTTCATGTTCAGATGTTTCTGAAGAGATTATATATAAGATAATCCACATGCTTACAAAAGGGGAACGTCAAAGGAAATTAAGTGTAAAACAGGAGCTTCAAAACTGGAAAAAGCATTAAGCAATACAGAAAAAATGAGACTCCTAACAACCATGTAGGCACCAAAACTGTCCTCATCAGATAAACAGCACTTAAGGCTTTCATCTTTGAGAGGAGAAAATCAAGCTCCAGCTGGGTTTAGATCTGAAAAAAATCCTTCCACTGTGAGAAGACAACTCAACACTATGAGTCGCAAAGGATGTGCAGCTGTCAAGAAGCTGTTTTTGGGAGAGAAGGAAAAATCAGTCAAAGAAGCTGCTGGCGTTGCCAGAACAATGGACTGACCACCCCACAACCCAGACCTTAATATCAATGAACGTGTTTGGGATTACTTGAACTGTGAAAAGCAGACTAAGACTAAACTTCAGAGATGTGGAAAAATATCCCTGTAGAATTGTTTGAAACACAGAAACCAAGCTATTTTCAAGAAAAATGTAAATTTTGTACTTAATGGTGGTTCTTTTACTCCAAATTAACAAATGAAAGGTGGTCTCTGACTTTTGCACAGTACTGTACATGATTTGTGGTGACTGGAAATGAAACCACGTTTCATGTCGTTAGATCAGCAGTGACACTGGCTGGTCAGATCATGCTCAGTCTGTGTAAACAGGGAGACAGAGTAATGGAGAAAGTTCAGACAGCGAATCATTTTGATTCAATCAGGCAGGTTGAGAGTGGACTGAGAAAGGCCTGTTCCGGTGGCCATGAACTCAGAGCACGTGGGGGTGCCGCCAGTACTGAGCATTCTCTGTGCTTCCCCACGCTGGGTTGCTCCTGCAGTAATGCTTCCTGACTGCCCTTCAGTTACACAGAGAAGGACCCCTTTGTGTGGCATGGCTGAATGTTTTTTTGTGTGTCTCTAAACAACCAAGAGAATGAGCTGCGAGTACGACCGCATGTGTTCTCTTTGTATGTGTCAAGAGGACGTTTGCAAGTGAATCGCTGCGAGTGTGTGAAGAGTGAATGGGTGAATTATAAGAGCCTGTAACAGGTAATTCAGGAAGCAACAGATCCATGAATTTGTCAGTTTCCTTCCTGCTGTGACTGCCCACCTCCACTGAAGTACAAAGAAATTTTTAACAAAAGTGTCAGCTGATACCAATCCTGTATTTTTTTAACTATTGTGCTGTACAAAATCAGAGACAACCCTTTGTTTATTTAATTTCCAGTTAAAACAACCATTAAATACATTATTTATATTAATAATTTTACACTTAATGTTTTATTTACGTTTCAATTTTAAGAAAACAGCTGGAAACAAAATGAATATTACAGTACATACATTTAGTGCTTTTCTATTCTTCAGAAGACTTGCTTTTTTTTTTTTTTAGAGAAATTTGAGGGGTTATTTTTCCACACATAATTCAAGCTTAGAAGTTAGTTGCTTCTCAATATCCTAGGACACCCAAGCACATTCAAAGATGCTGATGGACTTTGGGGTGAACAGTCCATTGTTCTGAGAACACCAGAAGCTTTATTGAAGCAGCTTGATTTTCTCCTCTCTCAAAGATGAAAGCTTTAAATACCATTTATCTGGAGGGGGCAGTTTTGGTGGTCTACAGGTGCAAGGGGTCCCATTCTCTCTTATCCTTTAGTAGATTTTCAAATTCTAGTTTTGGAAACTGTTTTTTCACTTATTTTCAATTCCATTTGCTCTCAGGTGGATTATCTTATAACTAATCTCCTCAGAAACATCCAGAAAAAGGCGTTTTGACAGGAAATTAAATAAATGAAAGATGATCTTTTGCAGAGTACTGTAATCATATCTAAACCTAGCTATTTTCTCCCTATATGAATTGACTTCACAGTAGATCACCACGTAAAAGTACTACAACCAAACTACTCAAGACTTTCTACACGTAGCCAGCACATTTTTTTTTAAAAAACCAAAATGTGCAAATGTGTGCAAAATGAAACTATGTGTACTTCCACACAGCCAACGGAATAACATTTCCCACATGTGAATAGTTAGTTACTCATTGTTAGGATACTGTGTGGCTGCTATTATCTCGTGACCTTCTTTATTACGTCTTACAATACACTAGATCGGGAAAGAGAAGTGATGTTTTTTGTGTTACACTACAAGCAATTCTGTATTTTTAGGCTACATCTGTTACAAAATAACTGGACTGGACATTTTTGCTCTGATCGTCAGAACTTCTACTCAGTTTCTCAGTTTTGTTTTATTATCCAGGAATTATTATGAATTACCTAGTAATTAGTATGAAACTGATATGTAATATATGTGGTTACAAGATTGGGAAAAGGAACTCTGGACCCTTAGAGTTTAAGGAGTTAAATCCTCATTCAAAACACAGATGCAGCTGGTCGAGTTGGAGTGAATCCCTTTAAGAAGGTCACATTATGAATTACCTTCCTGTCTCTGAATGTCCTCCTCTGTCATTGCACAGTCTTTGACAGACAGGTTGTTGAGGAGGGTCTTGTTTTCCTCTTGCAGCTGGGCAATCTGAGACAACAAATCCTGGGCTTCCCCTCGCCACACATCCTCGACCAATTCCAGTTCCTGTGACCACACATATACATATCCTACGGTTAGTAAAACTGTTAAACTTGATTACTCATTTAAAAAAATACACATTAATTCAAATCTAACTTCTTGATATATAAGCAATGTTTAAATGCCTACTGACTTGAAAATGATGCACATTTTAAATAACTCAGTATACTCAATTATGTATGTTTTAATTTAAATGTAAAAATAGTTTAAATAGTTTTAATTAATCAATTGGTTTTAATAGCTGCAAGGTTTAGCTTTATTCCATTTAAGCATCTGGAACTCTTTAAAAGACTATATAATAATTTTCTTCTCAAAATTAAGGACCAACCAATATATCAGATTCCTGAGAACAGCGGGCAACAATAGTGACCTGCGCTAATGTAAGTATCGGCCCATCATATCGCTGCTAACAAGACATTAATTATCTCCTTCTTTTGGTCAAGCACTGCCAAGATTCAAATTCCTGACCTGATACTGGAAAAGACCGCAACGTAAGGCACTCTTTATTTAACTATATGATAACAATACAGAATAAACTAATTGGAACACAACACACTATCAGGTTAAATATTACAAAAACATTGTTTTATGAATAAAATAATAAATAAGTAATAAACAGAAACAAAAAAACGCAAAAGATTCTGGACAGCTCTTCTCCCTTGGGCTACAACATATAATTTAAGACTGTGTTTATGATGTATAAATTATAGAAGTGTAACAATCAAGACTATGATAATTATATAAATCAGTAAAGCACAAAGTATTTAAAACTATTGGTATATAAAATTCTTAAATAAAAATATAGAAACCCAATTCCAAAAAAATTAGGACATTAGGAAAAATATAAACAAAAACAGCAATAATGTGCAAATCCTTTTTGACCTGTATTTGATAGAAAACAGTACAAAGATATTTTATTATTCACGAAAGGATATGATATAATCTATCTTTTTTGTGTATATATATATATATATATATATATATATATATATATACATATATGAACACACATACATATACACACACACACAAAAAAAGATAGATTATGTGTGTGTGTGTGTGTTGTGTGTGTTTAGTTGATGTAACACAGCATATGAACATTCTCCTGTTTTTTTTTGCCGGCATCAAATTCAGAATAAGTGTGTGTGTGTGTGTGTGTATGTATATATATGTGTGTGTGTGTATGTATATGTATATGTATATGTATGTGTGTATATATATATATATATATATATATATATATATATATATATATATATATATATATATACACACATACACACACACACACACGCACTTATTCTGAATTTGATGCCGGCAAAAAAAAACAGGAGAATGTTCATATGCTGTGTTACATCAACTATCCTATTACAAATGTTCAGCAATCATTTGGGAACTGTGGACTCTAATTCCTGTAGTTGTGAAAGTGGAAATGTATTTAATTCATGATATTGATATAACACTTCTGCTACTCAACAGCTCAGGTGTCCACTGTCGTAATTTTTTTTAATGGGAGGTCTGCAGGTAGGTCTAGCACCTACATTCTCTTACTCTAAAGCTATGCCGTTATAACGTGCAGAATGTGGCTTGGTACTGTCTTGCTGAAATAAACAGGGACATCCCTGAAAAAGACGTCATCTAGATGGCAACATACTGTTACTGTAAAATGCATTTGTACCCCTGAGCGTTAATGGTGTCTTCATAGATGTGCAAGCTATCCAGTAACATGTCTCTGCCCACACAATAACAGACGCTGGCTTTTGAACTTTGCATCAGTAACAATGCATATGATCCTTTTCTTCTCTGGCCCAGAGAACATGATGTCCACTATTTCCAAAAAACAATCTGAAAGCTGGACTCATCAGACAACAGAGTATGTTTGCACTTTGTGTCCCTCCATCTCAGATGAGCATTAGCCCAGAAAGGTCTACGCCATTTCTGGACATTGCTGATATATTGCGTCCACTTTGGTAGTAGATTCTCACATTTGTAGATGCAGCAATTCACGGTGTTTACTGGCAAGGGTTTTCTAAAGTATCCCGAGCCCATGTGGTCATATTCTTTACAAAAGCATGACACTTTATAATGCAGTGTTATGTAAGGCATAGAAGGTCACAGTCATTCAATATTGGTTTTCACCCATGCTCAGATTCTTTAAATCATTTAATAAGGTTATGGACTGTATATGGTGAAATCCCTGAAAACCTTATAATTGTGTTCTTATAATTGTATAAACCTTATAATTGTGTTCTTAAACTGTTGGACTATTCACTTATGCAGTCTTGGTAACTGAGCAATAACTTGGCAACTGAGCCTTTTGTCTGTGGTCCCTTTATACACAATCATGTAGCATCACTTATTACCCATTCATTTTTTATGAAGGCATCAGATTTGCAATTTATATATGTTTTAAAAAATCAATGAAGTTGAATATTTTATATCTTTCTTTGAGCTGATTTCTATCAAATACCTCAGTATACAAATCACTGCTATCTGGTTTTATTTGCATGGCAACTTTTGAGGCTTGCATTTGTCAATTTATAGCAGCCTGTTGGATTTTCAGTCCCCTTAAACTGGTACTGATCACTAAATTTTCATATATGTCTAGCGCCAGTCAAAATAATCAGTAGATTTTTTTATTACCACTATATTTAGTAGCGACATCTAAGCCTGTCACTACTATTACTATCGGAGATGGTCACAATAATTTTCCACACTTAGTTTTCACAATCACATATTTTTGTTGCAGCAACCTAATAGGAATTCAAGACAAATCCAAAAGAAAGCAGAAAAATCACTTTAATATCTGATACGTCCTCTATACAAGGGCTACATATTAAATAGATTTTTAAAACAGGGAGACGGAATAGGGGCTTGCTCCGTCCACTCCACGCATCGACCTGGTATTGCAGTACTTCCGGGAACGGTGCACCTCCTTTTCTAGGGGCTGGAGGTTAGGGAACTGGCCCTGTGACCAGAAGGTTGCCAGTTCAATCCCCAGTGCTGACAGCACATGACTGAGGTGTCCTTAAGCAAGACAACTAACCCCCAATTGCTCCCCGGGCGCTGTGGATTGGGCTGCCCACCGCTCCGGGCAAGTGTGCTCACTGCCCCCTAGTGTGTGTGTATTCACTAGTGTGTATGTGGTGTTTCACTTCACGGATGGGTTAAATGCAGAGGTGGAATTTCCCTGTTTGGAAAAAAAAAAAGCATCACTTAACTTTATTTGAACTTGAGCGGTTTCTAAGGTCAGTTGGAAGCTACCGAGAAAGAAAAGCAGGACAACCATATAATCTGCCCACTTTAGGCTTGTAATAACTGTATACAAAGAACAAAAATGAAATAATTAAATTGTTACTTAATTATTCATAGCAATTAATCGTCAGCTAAAACTGCACTATTGTGACAGGTCTAGTGGCAGCTGTAATGTGTACCCATGTCCTCTCACTTACTCTAAAACGTCATAAACAACACATAAGCTTACAGTTTATTACAGTCTCTACTGTAAGCTCATAAAAACCTCACAAGGTGTTATGACTGCCGTAATCCTGCACTGAACCACATTCTGCCTGCAAACATCAAATCAGCTGTGCCCCACATGACACACGTATCATCTAAATACAGGCCTATTTCTTACACTAAACATAGTGTTCTCTGTATGGCCTCCTATCTTTGTAGTAACTACCAAATAAATGACTCCCATTCAACACACTCTGTGACTGACCACAGAACTGTTGTAATGTGTGACACTGTAATGTGTGACATTCTATATCTGTAGTGTCGTCTGGGCTTCGGCGCAGGGTCCCAGAGGGACAGCTACGTGATGAAGTGTCGTATTCCCACCGACCCAGTTTGGAATGGGTCACTTCCTGCCATGAACAGGAACTTCACTCTGCTCTGCTTTGTTCTGGCTTCTCTGTAACACTCCCGAGAAAAAACAACAACTCTTCAAAGTTATGACAAATCTGTACCCTGACCTTTTTGACCACCATGACAGTTGCTTGGTATGGCAGCCCACAACCATCCACAAAGACGTTAGAAGTTATTCATAATTACAATTAAATAATGACTCAGGCAGATGGAAGAGTAACTGCCAAGAAGCAGCTTGACTAAAGTGTCAGGTCTAAATCAAGTATTGAGTCCCCCTAAGAACTATTAGCTTAGGAACTGGTTTGTTAGGCTTAGTTCTTTTTCTTTCTGGACCATTTTGTTCTCAAAGTTAACTGACGAAGCCTTGGGCAAGACTCCTAACACCACCTTCGCCTATCTGTGTAAAATGATCAAACTGTAAGTCACTCTGGATAAGAGTGTCTGCCAAAAGCCGTAAATGTAAACAGTAAAAAAGTCCATGTGCTGCCACCAACAGAATGAAATTAAACCCAAAATTAATAGAGGGACTGAAATGTAACTAATTAACTGAGTAAAAAGTAGCTCACAAATATACTTGAGTGCAAATGTAATATTGACTGAAAATACTCACACAAGTACATGTGGGATGCAAAGGTTTGACCCAAAATACTGTAAATAAATACATGAAACTGTAAAAAAAATATTAAATTTCCTCTTGTATACACCCGCACGTAAATACATGGAACGTTACAATGATTACATATAAATGGTGAAAAGTACTTCAGAAATGTAACTAGATTACTTCAGCACACGGAACGCAAATTAGCTTCAACCTCGAATTTTCCCGTTCCGCCTTACTGCTGCACAATTTAAGGTGGAACGGGAAAATTCGAACAAGTAGTTGGTGAACAGGGAGCCAATTTTAGCTTCGTCTTCAGTACATGGAACTGAGTTGATGTTACTAACTACTTACTTCCAACAGGTATTTCTGGAGAATAACTGAACTTGGCGCTTTGTTAATTACCTCAGTGTAGCGTCAGTTAGGCTGTTTACCTTTTTATGTTTCTTCTCCTTTTCCATTCGGTCCATCCGCTCCAGCCGGAGTTTGTCCAGCTCCAGCCGCAGCTCCTCAGTCTCCGGGCTGATGCTGTTCCGGCTGACCAGGACCTCGAGTATCTCCAGGACCCGGACCACTTTGGGCATGAGCCGTGAGAGAGCCTCGCAGCCGTACTGGTCGATAATCCGCTCGAACTCCTGGCCCACCACCGCCGCGATGTCGTACACGTCCATCACGGTCAAGTCGGCCACGTTCTTCTCCAGCGCCGATCCAAAATCTTCCATGGCTGTCACGAAGTTAGCTAACGTTGACGTTAACGTTAGCGGCCCCCGCCTGCCGCTAAACTCAACTCCCTTACCTTTTAAAAGACCGAAACTTTACCGCTCGGTTACAAGTCCGGATAACAAAGTCCTTCACGCACCCTGTAATGCCATTTGTGCGATTGTAGCGGCCCCGACGGCGGTAATATGCGGATAATGAGGCTGTGAGAGCGGATGTCCCATCGCCGTCCTGCTTCTCCTCCACAGTCTTTAGTCAGACTGTTGGACTGCGCATGTCAGGCTGAGAGCCAGCAGGTGGCGCTGTAGGACGGATAAGGACGGGCACTGAGCTAAGGACACCGTCTAAATACAACTGAAATCTGGAGCTGCAAACTAAATACAAAACACCAAACTCATTGCTATTATTAAAGGGCTACTTTGTTTCCCTTCCATCCCGCCCATCGCTCTTAGTACAGTGTAACTATTTTCAAAAACACGCAGCCAAACGCTAAAAACTAGGCTGCGTCCAAAACCGCATCCTACCACACTAATTACTAGGTCACAAACAGTGCACCACCTATAGAAGCGCATTCATTAGTGTATAGTGTAGTAGTATGTGGTTCAGGGCAAAGCCCTAGTGTTGCATTAAAGGGGAACTCCACCAATTTTTCAAAAATAATAATTAAATAACTAAAGGTTTGAGATGGAAAGTCGTTCAGTACGGTTTGATGTGAAATGTTCCATTCTAGAGAAACTTCCAGAGTCAGAATTTTTCACAGTGGTGGTGATAGGAACCGAAGAGTTTAATGCCTCTAAAATCTCCCTTACAGAAAGTTTTTAAATTAAATGGTTAAATTACATAACATGGTTAGATATGTGCTGCCTGGTGTCTGTCTGAAACATTGCTTTTATGATTGTTTTGTGATTAAAAAAAATATATTTTAATCCTTTTATTTTAATACATATTTTAATACAGGGTACATGAAGGGCGTTGTAAGGCAAAATAGTCCCTACACAAAACTTTTTGACCACTTTACCATCATCAACATTACATATTAAAAGCATAACAACTTAGAAGGTCCACTGGTGCTTTTGAATAGTAAATAAAATGGCTATATTTGTGTTGTAGACATTGTGACTCCTGGCTCCTATCTCCAGCGCTGTAAAGAAATCGGAGTAATTTTCTCTATAATGAACCATTTCATGTCAAGCCACTCTGAATAACTCCGTCTACATTTCAAGGACTAAACTGTTCAGGAATTTTGGTGGAATTCCCCTTTAAAGGGCACATGTCAATGAAAATACTCTTAGATGTCAATACAGCACTACTGATGTTAATTAAGAACTGGGGATTTTGCTGAATCACAGCCTTTTGAAATCTAGCCTAATTAAAAAACAGGAGTGGTGCAATATTCATACTGTAAATAATGTATGAAAAAAGAACTGAATTTACAAAAGACTAAACGTATTACTGCTGTTAAGATAGCTGGGATGACTTTGTTTACTCGCTATTAATTCCATGGCTCTTAGTACAGTGTGAAACCTTTCAAACATATACAGCAAAATGACCATTGCTGAACATTGAATTAAATATAAAAAAAAAAAAACAGTGTGATTGATACAGTTTTAAACATAGCCGTCCATTCAGTCCTCAATCCGTACATGAAAACCAAAAAGCAAAAATAATCCGCTTTGAATTCCCTTTGTGATGTCATGGAAACCAATGCAATTTACATTTATATGCCTATTCAGTTACAGCAGCTTATTCTACGGTTATAAGGACTGCTTTTTGAATGAGACACAATACAGGGCAGAGGTCATTTACATACATCAATCTTAAAGGTAGAATAACAAAAAAGCCTCTGTAATTTTAATGATGAGGCTAGAAGCAAAAAGAAGAAAGAAAATACAGGAAAAATACAGAATTTGGGCCCTTTAACTCCCACAGTGCTGAATGAACAGTATTCATTGTTGCTTAGCTGTTGATTTTAATTGAACCCTGTATGTTTTTCTGCACATTTGTTATACAGGTTTTTATACAGCTTTTAATACAAGACTACTGATATTCATTCAGCACCGAGGATTTTGCTAACTCAATTCTTGGAAATCTAGCTTGACATCTTAGTACCGCAGGTTTATTATAAAGTCTTTAAACCCTCTGGCAACTGAAGCACCCAAAGTAGATCCTTTTTACATTAAAGACTTTTAAAGAGTTATCCATGGAAGAATACAACTATACAAAGGAGGTTTATAGATTTTGTGAACATAAATTTTGAACATGTTTAACTGTGTCTCTGATAGTAGGCTATACAAATGAGCATAAACTCACAGGGGAAACATGGGGACAAATGGGTTAACCTTAGAAAGTAATTCCATTGATACTCTGCATAATTAAATGGTTAAGATGTATATACAGTCATTCAGAGTGGTTTGGTATGAAATGGTCCATTCCAGTGAAACTACAGAGTCAGAACTGTTCACAGTGGTTGTGATAGGAACCAGACATCCAAAGAGTTTAAGGCCTCTGCGAGCAACATCACAGAAAGCTATGACACAAAATGATTACAAATACACTATATAAAACACTATATTGTCAAATGTACTTGCTCACCTGCATTCACATGCATATGAACTTGAGTGACATCCCATTCTTAATCCATAGGGTTTAATATGATGTTGGCCCACCCTTTGCAGCTAAAACAGCTTCCAATCTTCTGGGAAGACTTTCCACAAGGTTTAGAAGTGTGTTTATGGGGATTTTTGACCATTCTTCCAGAAGTGCATTTATGAGGTCAGACAATGATGTTGGACGAGAAGGCCTGGCTCGTAGTCTCTGCTCTAATTCACCCCAAAGGTGTTCTATTGGGTTGAGATCAGGACCAGTTCTTCCACACCACACTCACTCATCCATGTCTTTATGGACCTTACTTTGTGCACTGGTGCGCAATCATGTTGGAACAGGAAGGGTCCACCCCAAACTGTCCCCACAAAGTTGGGAGCATGAACTTGTCAAAAATCTCTTAGTGCTGAAGAATTCTGTTCACTTCAACTGAGGGGCCAAGCCCAACTCCTGGAAAACAACCCCACACCATTATCCCCCCTCCACCAAACTTACACTTGGCACAAGTCAGACAAGTACCATTCTCCTGGAAACTGCCAAACCCCGACTCGTCCATCGGACTGCCAGACGGAGAAGCGTGATTTGTCACTCCAGAGAACACGTTTCCACTGCTCTAGAGACCTGTGGCGGCGCTTTACACCACCGCGTTTCACGCTTTGCATTGCACTTGGTGCAGGGCTTGGATGCAGCTGCTTGGCTTTGGAAACCCATTCCATAAAGCTCTCTATGCTGTTCTTGAGCTAATCTGAAGGCCATATGAAGCTTGGAGGTCTGTAGTGACTGACTCTACAGAAAGTTGGCAACCTCTGTGCACTATGCGCCTCAGCATCCACTCACCCCGCTGTCATTTTATGTGGCCTACCACTTTGTGGCTGAGTTGCTATCATTCCTAATTGGTTTGACTTTGTTATAATACCACTGACAGTTGACTGTGGAATGATTAGTAACAAGGAAATTTCACGACTGGACTTGTTGTACAGGTGGCAGCCTATCACAGTACCATGCTGGAATTCACTGAGCTCCTGAGTGATCCATTCTTTCACAAATGTTTGTAGAAGCAGTCTGCAGGTCTATGTGCTTGGTTTTATACACCTATGGCCATGAAAGTGATTGAAATACCTGGATTCAATGATTTGGATGGGTGACTGAATACTTTTGGAAATACAGTGTATGTAACCTGTGACGTCTTTTAATGATGGTTTCATTATTGTCGTTTTGGCTAAATTGTATTTGTTACATTCTTTTATGGCAGAAAGAATCATGCAAGGCATTAAAAACAGTCCTCAAAGAAAACTTTATCGATATTACAGATAAAACTGCACATGCATGTTTACTAATGAAAAAATTTTTTGAAAAAACCTCTCCAAACCAAAACACTCCTTATATTCAAAGGCCTTTAGTGCATTGATATGCCCTCGTGTAGGCTCAGGTGCCTATGATCAGTCAGAAGAAAGGTACACAAACTAGACCCCACCTCCAAAGCAATTTAATTGGCTAGACATCCAAGCCAATTGGTTGTGCATGAGCAAAGATGTCTCTCAAATACAGACCCACTTACAAGCAACAGCAAACAAATAAATAAATACATTAAAAAAAACCCACAGCACAACTTTGACATGACAAATGCATAGAATATAAAACTTTTCAGTATTAAAACATAGCATTTAGCACTGGTTTACACACATATAAAAACACAAATGAAGTAAATCTCACAATCATTACAGAAATGGTCTATAATCTGTTTCCTCATTAAAACCTGGGTAATCCATAGCTTTCAGGTTCCAGACCCAAAATGTTTCATGTCGTAGTAACAGCTTCAGTCTCCCCCACAAATGGACTTTTTAAAGATTTCAATACCCTGAATGGCTGTGGTGTACCTTCTTGTAATGCTTAGCCATGGAGTAGTCTTCATTATTAACACAGATTACTAGTGCTCTTGAATAGCCAGTAAAATGGCTATATTTGTGTTGAAGACATTGTGACCTCTGGTTCCTATCACCAGCACTATAAAGAAATAGTTCATAAGTTTCTTGATAATGAACCATTTCACATCAAAACCCTCTAAATTACATTGTTTACATCTCAACCACTGATCCAAGCTTTTCAAAAACTCCTTTTAAGACTTACTATTCAGCAAGTAATAATAATACTAAGTATTATTCAGTAACCATTATGAAGCTAATATGTAGTTTATGTAGTTCTGAGAGCAAGGAATTGAAGTGTGGGGCCACATACAGGCCCTTAGGGTTCAAGGAGTTAATACAATAAAGGTTGGAGAAACAAGTAATGAGAGATGACAAGAAATCTAATAATGGCAAGATAAGAACATCATCATCTGCCATCATCAAATACAAACAACACACAAAATTGCATTGTAAATGGTGAGTGATGATTTGACTTTTTAATATGACTTATACTGAACTGACAAAGTTAACTTTTGTGGCATATGTTTTAATTTGGCACATACAGAAATGAAGTTTGAATCTGAAAAAAGTGTATATTCAGTGAAGCTATAATAACAAAATTGGTAAGAATACTAACAGTCAAAAATATCTAAATCATACAGCATAAGCCAAATTACAGAGATTTACAAAATATCCATATGAGAAATAAAAGAAAATATGTAGCATGGAATGTCTAAAACCTTACGTTTTAAAATTCTCCCTGAATGATGAAACTTGAAATACAGCAATGATGACAAAATGAGGTGTAATATAAAAGATATTGATGTTCAATAATAATAATTGGTCCTTTTCACTTCTCAAGGGCTTCACCGAAACTGTACGGGGTAAAAAAAAAAAAGAATGACAGTTTTCAACACAAATGCAACAACATTAGCCACACATTACACTGTGTTTTAACTGAAAAATGAAGTAAACTATGTGCCTTAATATTCTGAGTTAAGTGAACTCACAATAGTGAGTCAGTAGAACAATAATCTGTGTGTTCAATGAACTTAAAAACTGAAGGGTAACCAAGATACTTAGAGTATTGTGCAAAAGTTAGAGACCATGCTTTATTTTTTTAATTTCCAGTCAATTTTTTGCATTTTTTCACAAGGTATTAATTTTTTCAGGATATTAGGTATAAAACTATCCAGAACAGAAATGTGGAAATCAGGCAAATCAGTTGCTGGTGTACTAAGTAAGGGACTGGCCATTCCAGAGATCAGACCTCAACTAAATGTGTCTCTTGAATTGTGAGAAGCAGAAAATGCAACTACTGAGACTGAACTTTGGAGGTGTGGAAAAATATCCCTGCACAATTCTCTAAAAAAACTGAAATCAAGTCTCTGAAATCGAGTCTGTAATAAGGCAAAGAGTGGACACCCAAATACTGAAATACTTCTGTGTAATTTTCTGTTAAATATGTTTTCTGCTTTTTTCCTGACACTGAAAAATGAATACATGAAGGGTCTCTGACTTTTGCATGGTAGTGTGATTATATATATATATATATATATATATATATATATATATATAATGAAAAGACTTTTTTTATAATGAAAAGATTGTGGTAAAGAAGTAGAGCAGGTACTGCATAAAGAGATACTTACTACATTCTTAAGGAGGGTGCCAGATCTGTGGAAAATGGACCTTTTAGAGGATGTGCTTTTAGGAGGCTCTGGCAATGGTGGTTCAGGGAGTGGCGGTTCAGGCAGTGGCGGTTCAGGCAGTGGCAGTTCAGGCAGTGGTAGTTCAGGCAGCATTAGAAAAGGTGGTTCAGGCAGAGGAGGTTCAGGCAGCGGAGGTTCAGGCAGCGGAGGTTCAGGCATAGCTGCAGGTAAGACACTAGCAAACCTGTCATAGTTTCTCTCCACAGGCTGATCAAGAGGCACTCCAGACAACTCATAGTGCTTTTTCCTTAGTTCCCCCAGCCGCTGACGCTCACTGGACAACTTAGATTCCAGCTCCAGCACTCGAACCTGCAAACAGATGTTAAGACAAATGTTAAGACAGATAGATCATTTTAAATGTCATATCAAAACCTCAGTTATTTTTTTCTCCTAGTTTTCAACGCCATTTGAAACATTAGCAGAATTTTTTATTGTATGAACATTTCATGATGAAATGAACAACAGAAATTATCTTCAAGTACAAAACTTTGTAATATTAACATATATTATTATTGCCCATTTCAAAAGCTCCTTATCAAATTAACCTTGGACCTTGGAATCCCTAATGGCTTCCTAATGGCTATTCAATTACTAAATTAGCTGAATGGACATCATTAGTTGACCTTTTGAAGAAGCAACGGATCTAGTCAACATAAAATCACTGCAATCTGAGGTATGTACCTTTTCAATTCCCCCAAAATAGCACTTGTTTAAAAATAGCCATATCAGTCAAATACTTTACAACTTACTTAAGGCTACATTATATCTGTTTTGGGGATTCGGAGACCTCTCAGGTAGAAATGTATAATTACACACAAAGTGAGAAAGAACGTTTTATAACTTCTGCACCCGAGTAGATGAATCTGACATTTGCAAAAATATTGAAAGAATATTTGAAGAAAACTCAGTGAGACTATGTGAATGAAATGTCTTCCAAAGATGTGAATCAGGAATGTCATCTTGTCTTTAACAGTATAATCTGCTGTATCTCACTTTTTTTTTCACTTGTTAGCTTTTACATTGTGTGTAAATTTCATGAAGAACGAACCAAAAATGCTCCAAAATGACATGGAAAAACCTCTGGTTCCACTGACTTCGAGTAAAAGTTTTTTCCTTCTCCTGTAAATTTAGCATTTTGGAGATACAAGGTTTTCTTCCGACAACAGCGATAGGTTTGCAGGTTTTCATCACCTGACTCAGTAATGCTATTTCTTTTGAGAAAAATCTGCTTTAAGATTTCAGAACATTCAATTTGCTATATTCAAATTTGACTGCTCCACCTCTTATACATGACTATTAATATAACTTCACTACTTTAGCTAGCTAGCCTGCTAGCATGTTAAACCTTCACGAAAAAGCTAGCTTCTGTACAACAAAAAGAAAGGTAATGCACATTGGCTTATAGGTTGTCAAAGCAATCATTCAAAAAATTGGTCAACCTTTATGTTCAGACTTCTCAAAAAATAACAAATTAACAGATTTTGCATGACATAGCTAATTAGCTCACTGAGGACAACCTGGCCAGGGACAGTGTCCTAACTGACCTCTGTAGTATTCTGTAGTCAGCAACATGCTCATATTGGGAACTCAGTCCCTCTCATATGGGTAAAATGAATACTATTTTCAGAAATCGCTGCCATCAAGCCCTGTGATGAGCTAAAATTAATCCTGTGTACCATTTTCCCTCAAACGCGATAGCAGCAATATTTGAGAACGCCGTTTTTTCCCATAGAGAAAAACGGCTCAGACCTGGAATTCCTTATGAGCAAGTGGCCAAATACAGAATGAGGGCACAACATCAGAGGTCCCTTGAAAACTTCTCTCCTGTTTGCCTCCTCCTCTTTGTACTGTCAGTGTAAAAAAAGTGTGCTGCACTTCTGAGTGATGAGTCAAAATTTGTAATGCGTACGTATTATAAAATTATTGAAACAACCCGAGATTGTGATCAATAGAAACCTTGACTGAATTTACCTGAGACTCCATTTCCTCTGTCTTCAGCTTGATCAAGGAAATGCCTGAGAAATCCATGGGATCTATGGGGAGGCATTACATAGAGTTACCTAAAAACCAACTAAATTAAAATCAGGGCACAGACATGCTTACAATTTTACAAAAAACAAATCTCAGGCTTAGTCATTTTACCCCAGCTATTACAAAAAAAAAACATTGAAAACATGTTGTCCAGGAACAAGTAACTATTACTTCTACTGTAACTTTTAAAAAACAATGAAATTGTACAGAAATATTGCCGCTTTGAAACCATATGATTATTGTTATATCTCAAAAATGGACTCATCCATACATAAAACTTATAATCCTACTCACTCTTATCTTCAATCTGCATCTGTCCAGCCTTAGTTGAAGTCACGACGACCGCAGCCATGTCATTCACATGACGTGAAGCGTGCTGCAGTGTGTGAAGCTTCTTATTGCTTCGGTCAGCCTTTACCTGTAATAATATGCGACAGACAATATGATTATGCATATTCAAACACACTCAGTCTAACTGATAAATAGCATTTTCAAGGATCAGTACATAAACTGTGCATGAGCTGCAGTTTGAGAAATACAATATCGCAATGAGATTTTTACCTTAGAAGCAGCCACTAGTTGGGCAGTACTGGCCGCAATCTCATGGGAGCACACAATCAGCTCTTCATATTTGCCTCGGTCTGTCACTACCTTATCAGCGGACTCACTAGGTTAGAAGCATATATCACAGTTACACAAGTACAGGGTGTGTGTGCGCATCTGAGATCACACTTAATGTATATTGTTTAAAAAAAACAGTAAAAACAACCAACCAGCCAACACATTTGCAGTAGAAATCTGTTAAATAATAGTTATTTCTGTACATTTCTATCTATTTGAAGTAAATATGTGCCAATGTCTAAAAATAAATGTGTAACATTAAGAATTGTCACTACAGAAACACATTTTCTGCAATTAAGTAAACTTTTTGTGTTTTAATGAACATTATGATGGTCTGCGTGTACAACTGTTCAAAACTTTGTTTGCCAGTTATGTACTAGCTAGCATTTCAATCCTTCAAGAGTTCAATCCTTCAGTTTAATAAAATAAATATAATGCAGATATAGGTAATTCAAAGCAAAATGATATTAGTATATTAGTGTAACATCCAAGTCAGTTAAATGTGAAATGCGTTTTGAACTCTTTGTAGCAACTTAGTAGAGCAATCTATATAAAACATTCTGTATATGGTAAATAACCATAATTTCAACTAATCTGTAATCAACGGGTAAAACCAAGAGATGCTACATTACTATTTAGAGAAAAATGCACTTACACCATCTGTGTGGCTGTCCAGCCCACAGTCTTGGAGGCCGAGATGAGCCCTTCAGTCCAGCAGGAATTCTTGGCGTAGAAGTCTTTCACAGAGCCAGCTCCCTGTGGAGACGTGAGGTCAGTGAGCAGCGTCCACACTATCCCAAATGTGCTAGTTATGCTATGCAAGTATTTGTCCACACCTACCCGACCACTCTCCACAATGTCCTTCTGTAAATCAGTGGCAGCGGTTACCAGCATGTGTATGGCCTGTGGGAAAACACAGTCAATCAGCTGGAATTCACAGAAAGGGTAGGTTGACAGAATATATCATCATAATTAAAGCATTTGTCTGATCCCAGTGTGACCCAGCTGATCACATCGGGTTCGGTCGGATTCATATGTCATGTCCCAACTGTGTGTTGCGCTCTGGTTCCCACAGCATCTTCCACTTTTAACAGATTTAACCCTTCTTTTAGATTTTCTCCCTACTTTAATCTTTCATTACTTAATCTAGCATGGTGAGCTCACTCACAGTCAGTTTAGAGCAATTGTGGGAAAATGGATGTGTGGGGAATAAAACATTGCACTGATCTGATTGATCTTGGTTTTAGACTGATGTGTATTTTTTAATAGTAATTTATTTTATATAATTTTTTACATATTATTTATCCATGATCAAATAATAAGTCATTTCTGGCACTATCCTTTTGTTGGGCACTTCAGACACAATTTTGTTGGACTTGTCCGTTTTGGACGACTACAGCTGGGGCTCAGACATAGATCTCAGTTCTCAAGCAGTTTTTGGGTTCTGACCAAAATTTCAGGCCTAAATTAAAGCTCCAATCACAATATCTGAAGACATTTTTTTACCAAATATAATATATATTACAATATTTACTTTTTCAAAGTTGGAGCAGAAAAAATATACCAGCAAAAAACAGCATCACATTTAAAAAATGGTATCTACACACTAAAATCTTTATAAATTCAATATTTCGCCACTGTATGAAACACCAGAAATGCTCCAAAATTCTTAAATATTCTTGGTTTTAAATGCTCCATTATTATAAAAAAAGGTACTTAACTTTTATATTAAATACTTTTTTACTTTAAGTTCCATTCAAAGTTAAGAATTTTTTTTCCTTCTACTGTAAAGTTACTATTTTGTAGATAAGATGTCGTGACAGGAACAACTTGCAAAAATAAACTATCTAAGAAGTGATGATGTTAGGAAACATAAATAAATAAATAAATAAATCTTCATAGCTATGCTGATGACATGCAATTACACATTTTGATCCCCTCTAATGATCAAGACAGGTTACCAGCTGTTTGTCAGATATTTCTCAGAGGATGTCACAAAATGTCTTATTAAACTTAATGATGGAAAAACTGAAACAATGATATTTGGTACTAAAAAAAGCTTTATGAGAAACTTGGTTCTTGAGCTTTGTAAACCAAATCTGAAGTACGAAACCTGGGTGTGATCTGAGCTCTGTTTTCTCCCACATGGAAATACAGTCATTAAAGTAGCTTTTATCTTTTGAGAAATATCACTGTGACTTTTCAAAGCGACACAGATAAACTTTTTCATGTATTTGTTACAAGCAGAGTTGATCACTGTAATGCTCTTCTTACTGGACTTCCTACGAAAACAATACATCCCTTACAATTTGTACTAAATGCATCAGCATCCTAACAAAAACAAAACAGAGAGATCATATCACTCTCATTTTAAAAGAAATGCACTGGCTGCCTGTATCTTTCAGCATAGATTTTAAAGTTCTGCTACCAGTTTTTAAAGCTCTAAATTCTCTTAAAACTCTATTTACATCATAGAGTGTCTGTCTGTTTATGTTCCAACACCTGATCTTAGATCTGCAGATACTGATCTTCTTCAAATCCATGAAATACAGAAAAGAGTCCTCGTTCAGTTATTATGCTGGTAAAGTGTGGAAGTCAGTATCACCTTCTATTAGACAGTCAAGCTCAGTTCACAAGTTTAAGAAACATTTGAAATGAAATGTATCTCTTTTTGAAATGTCTCTCTTTAACTTAGCATTTAATTAAAATTCTACATCTCTTTGGTATTTCTTTTTACCTTGACCTGTCATTGTCTTGTTTATTATTGTAAAAAATTATCACACTGTGTAAAACATCTGTAAAGCACTGTGAGCTGCCACAGTATGAAAATGCTCTATAAATAAAAATGTCATTACACTTATATTATAAGTAACAGGAGGTAAACGTAAAAATAAATGAATGAAATAAGCTGATGGACTAACAGACACATCCAATCCGGTGTTTGGATACAGTTTATGCAGGCTCTCTATAACTCCCCTAAAGTCTTTTTTTTTTTCATGCAGCTACATACAGTACCGATATCTATGATATGCTCAGATAAACTGTGATGATAACATATAGTCATATTGCCTGCCCTTAATTCATACTTAACTAACTCCTCTGAGAAAAATCAGTACATTTCAGTGCAAAAGGACTGGCAGAGACTTACTTTCATAAGATCAGAGCAGGAACCTATAATGCTGCAGTAAAGGGGAAAAAAGGGGAAATGACACAACATAGACCATACATACAAAAAAAGTCTCTGGATTTTGTATGATCAATGACTCATTTGACTACATCCCAATCTAACCTTTGGTTGACCTCCAGTTTTACTCCTGATGTATCTCTTCTTGCTTGGCTTAAAATTTCCTACAAAAGAAAAACATAATCTTAACACGAATGTAAGTCAATATAAAATACAGCATCTTAGTGCAACCTAGCAGAGCTCTTACATCCATTTTCAGCACAGCTTCCTCAATAGCTGTGGAAGTAGCAGCCATCTCCGTATCCACCAAGTCGGCCAGTTCCGCTTTCTGAATGTCTGCATCTTTGTGCTGAAGGTCCTGAAGAGAGCAGTTCCTGATTACACAGCTTATACTGGATATTGTAATCTAGACGTCTTGCAAAAAAGGTTGAGAAATTGGGGTTCATGTTCAGGGATTTGGCCAGAATGTTTACAACTGTGTGGCCAGGTTAGACCCAGTATTTGTAGTGAGACTGCAAACTACTTGGGGGGAAAACTGAATAAAAGAGTATTTAATAAATTTTGTCTGCACTTATAGCAGACCTATATTATCAAAATACCTGGTTAATCACATTTCTAAAAAAAACGGAAACTGATTTTGTTCCTGTTTTTGATAAGTTTCAGTGAAAAACCATGTTAGTTTTGTTCCTTGTATAATTTCTACTACTGAATACTGCATCATTGGTTATAATCATGTGATCCAAAGCACAAAATAATAAAAACTGTACTATATTGATGCCTTTAATTGGTTTCCCTAATGCAGGAGTCCAACTTCAAATGAACAAGGCTAATGTTAAGGATTTGACCAGCATTCAATCATCTGTTTTCTCTTCAAAGTAGCCTATCAAAGCAATGACAAGCTGATTATCTGACACTTATAACTTACTGGTAACTGCTTTAATGGCAGATTTATGTAAACATGCACGCAGAATAAGTAAGAGAACATTTCTCTGGTGATTGCTTTATTGATGACTATCTCACTTTGCATAACTGGGGTGGTCATACATCACACCAGGGTGGCTCCCATGGCCACCCTTTGGCTACGCCACTGTTGTTTAGCTTGGAACCAAAAATAAATGCTTAAAGTTGCAAATGCCGTGTAACTTGCTTGATTATGAGGCCTTGCTTTATATGTAAAGTATAACATGGCTTTAGAAAATGCCTGCAGTCTGAGGTTTCTCCAGCAGGGGGGCATGAATCTACACCAGCTCATGAATGCACATTTGCATTAACATCTATTAAAACAACAGGTGAAGTAGTTATCAAATATGTTGGGTTACTCAGTGTTATATACATTATTATTAAAGATTTTAATGAACATATGTTTATGAAGGATAGAAAGTAGGTCTAAGCTGCAGCAGATTATATTCTAGATATATTGTGCTCATTATTTTTATGCATCACCCTGGCCTATTTGATATTATTCAAAGTTTTTTGAATAACAACAAGTGGATGAGTAACATTCTGCATTATAATAGAGATGCACTGAAATTGCATGTCACAAAAATATTTGGTCAAAAATGTCATTCAAGGTGCACTGAAGCTGTTCTGGTGGCTCAACAACTAGTAATTTAATGTTGTTTTTTTCAGACAGTGATCTGTGTTTTATTGAAAAAAGTGAGCCTAAACTTTTGAACAGTAGTGTAGGCATGCCAGAGCACTCACATGGCCTTGGTTGAGGATGCGCTGGACCACATAGCGGATGGCAGTGGGGTCAGCCCGCTGCAAGGTGGGCTTCAGCTTCAGCTCTTTGAGGAACTGGAGGCAGTGGGTAGCGCAGTCTCTGCAGTTATCTGTCAGCCCTAGAGAGAAACCAGAGGTGTTCCTTCTCCTCTAAGCCTAATCTAACAGATCTGTAGCTATTAATCAGTGGCTCTTTGTTATTTTAGCAAATTAGGTAAGTGTTTCCGTGTAAGTCTAGCACAGAGAGCTGCTCTCAAATGGTCCCTTTCTTGCCTAAGTGGCTCACTTTTGGTGGCATGCTTTGGAAGACAAAAGCTCAAGGCTGGGGAAGAGGTCTGAAGCACAATCCACATTCTAAAATGTTCCTCCACACATTGCATGCAATTACACATTTCCACCAGAAAGGTCATCAAAATCACACAGGATAGCTTTAAACATACCGAAATGTTTAATGCTCCACTGTGTTATATTTATGCCATATTTTATGATTTATATTTGTGATATATATATATTTGTGTTTCATGCTTGTGTATGCTTCTGTGTTCTCACGGTCAGCTTCATCAGTGGGCACAGCATGGGCAGTGGCAGCTCCATTAACAATAGTGTCCGCCGCAAGGTGAGAGAACTGGGTCACTGCTCTCAACAACCCACTGGCATCTGGAAGGAAGAGTGAAGCATGCGAATTTGTGCTGTTCAATCCAGTATGCTATTAAAAACATTAACACTTTAACCTTTTAAAATCCCAGACATATCACACCCCAAAGGCGTATTCAGTATTTACAAAGAAAACAGTGCAAACTCACTGAACTAGTCTTAAAGACAAATTTAGCTGATTAATTTAAATGGTTGTAAATTAATATATACAATATCATTCAAAGAGAAAGAGGCAGAATTGTTCACAGTGCTGGTGATAGAGGCCAGATATTTCTACATGCAACATGGCCTAAAACTATTTTTTTTTTTTATTCTATTCATGGAAGAGAAGTACATGCAGGGTGTTGAGGATCAAAATAACACCCAAAGTATACTTCTTCATTCAGACTTACCACTATTTTACCATCATCAATATTGCATACAAAAACTCATATGACACATGTAGAATCACTAGTTGTTTTGGATAGTAAATAAAATGGCTAAATTTGTATTCAAGACATTGTGACCACTGGCTCCTATCACCACCACTGTAAAAAAAATCAATCATCTTCACTATAATGCACCATTTCACATTTAAACACTCTGACTGAATTTGTTTACATCTCAGTGATTGAATTATGCAGAGATTTTGAAATTAATACTGGAATTCCACCTGGAAGGTTCTAAAATTTTCAATCAATGTCAAACTTGTGTTTGTAAATAGAAGAGGAAAAAAAAAACTTTACATTTATAGCACATATAGCACAATTAATAAACATATAATAACTAATAAATAATAAATTAATGCTTAATAAACAAACTTAAAGCTGTTTGAAGCTGTGAATGTAAATCAAATAGTACAGTGAATAGTTTGAATAGTAAGCCATAACTTTCAACTTCTACCAGTTAAGAGGTCAAACATAGTTGAACAGTTGGATCCTCACCATCCATGTTTCTCAAGTAGCCAGCATGACTCTGTTGCATCTTGTCAATGGAGACCAGGGTCGTTTTAGCTCTGTTGATCAAATACTCTGGTGTTCCAGATGTGTGAGGAGAGATATTAAAGTTAGGAAAGACCGTCTGACTTTTGTACACAGCCCAATCTTGGGGTCTTTATTTTGATGGAAAATAGAGGAAGATGTACCTGGAGTGGAAACACAACGCACATGCATGGGGTCGTCCACTTTGGCCACAGCGTCCAGTATGATGCCTTCAGCCTCCACGACAGCACACTGCAGCAGACAGAACTGCTCCTCCTGCAGCTTCTGCTGTAGCATAGACTCCCGACTCGACTGAACACACACACAGTCCACTTAGCCCATGTTTACTGTACATTGCTCACATAAAATCTGTTCATTTTGCAAACCTCACTGCTCAATGTTTGACATAAGAAAACCACATTTGTGATGGCATTACGGTTGCATGGATGTGCAGAAAATATGTATCTGATTTGTAGCCATGGTCATGTGTCCTTAATGACAATGGAATAATCATTGTTTTTGAGCTGGCAACAGTAACACATTTTTTATTTATTCATTACTATTCATTTTTCATTGTTTTTTAAACACAATCTTCTTAATTTAATCCAGCCAATTTTACCCACTAGCTAGACCTCCCTCAATCTCACAATGCTACCAAGAGAGGACACAGGGTAGCATGTGCTTTCTTTGACACATGCTAATTATTATGTCTTTTCAAGCTGCTACTACAGCAATCGTTGGACAGCTCGAAATTCTTGGAGAGGAGGACAAAGATTACTGGCAATTCTGTTATGCCAGCTTTGTGAAGCACTGTGCTGACTAACGAGGGGGACAGAAAGAGGGCCATCCTACCCACCCAGAGAGAGACTCTCTACCATGGATGGGTGTGAAATGCCAGGAATCAAACATAAGTGGATAATTTGGAATTAGTACCAGTGAAAATAGCAGAAGCATTTATGCTTGGTCATTTTACAGTGAGAGCTGATCTTTACTGATCCTAATGTATGCAGTGAAGACTTGTGCTGGTAGTTTGTTGTTGTTCTAATGTGAACACAAAGGAATCGGATCTATGCCAGTTCAACCCCACAATGTGAACAAATCCTTAGGCAAAAAACTTGGATTTCTGTCACTTCAAGTTTGTAATAAACATAACCAAAGGACTATTCACAGGTTGCTGCATGTCTGTTGTCTGACTCTGACCTTGGCCTGCAGCTGGCTCTGCAGGGAGCTTGTCTCTCGCTGGCTCCTCTCTCTCTCCTGTACCAGAGTGGCCTGGTGCATCTTAGCAGCCTGCCGCAAGTTAATTAGCTCTGCCTCCTGCTCTTTCACAGAGCGTAGCAGCACCTCCTTCTCTGCCTGCAGCCCCATCAGCACACTGTTTATCTCGTCTCCTGCCTGTAACGCACACCACATAAAAGGTTACAAAACTGTTTTGAGTACACAGGTTACATTGTTCTGCAAAAATTACAAATGATTTAATACAAGCAAGCCAGTTCAAAAATGGATAGTGTGTATGAATCCTCCACAATATGAAAGTACACCTCATTACATCTTTACTGATGCAACTTTTGAGGATAAAGATTCAAATGCAAGGCAGTAAACCTGTGTTTTCTGTGCTGAGCCATTGGCTATGCTACTCTTGCTCCATTACACTCAAAATGTTAATGTGGCATTCAGTTTCAGATTCATAGTTCTATTTAAAGTAATAAGTGCCTGGTCTTGTATGACTAGAAATAGGCATTGCCAAGATGGCCACTGAGTGGACAGACTTCTTATCAGGACTCAGGCTGTGCTCACTGTGCATTCCTTAGAACTGTTCAACTTATGTTTAACATTGATTGGGTGATAAAAATGTCAGTAGGTTATTTCCTGACTATGAATGTTACATTGAGAGCTTACTTTGTTTCTGCATAAAGGCCATTTTCCAAAAGTAAAAGCACAACATGTAAAGTAGTTTAGATGAAGGATGGGGTTTGAAAACTGGGAGGCAAGGGACATTTACAATATTCGTAATTCATCTTCTTCTTCTTTCGGCTGCTCCCTTTAGGGGTCGCCACAGCGGATGATCTGCCTCCATCTTGCCCTATCCACTGCCTCCTCTACTGCCTCCTCTACTTTTCCATGTCCACCTTCACTACATCCATAAACCTTCTCTGAGTTCTACCTCTTCTCCTTCTACCCGGCAGCTCCATCTCCAACATTCTTTGCCCAATATATCCACTATTCCTCCTCAACACATGTCCAAACCATCTCAACCTGGCCTCTCTAGCCTTATCTCCAAACTGCTGCACCTTCACTGTCTCTCTGATCTGCTCATTTCTAATCTTGTCCATCCTTGTCAATCACAACGAAAATCTCAGCATCTTCATCTCTGCCACCTCCAGCTCAGCCTCCTATCTTTTAGACAGAGCCACAGTCTCCAAACCATACATCATAGCAGGACGCACTACTGTCTTAATTCGTAAATATTCATAAATCTTGACACTCTTAATTAGTTTTCATACATAGATGGCTGTTGCTTTAATTGCAGAGTTAAACCAACTGGGTTATGTATAATGCTGTAAGTACACATTTTACACTGGTGATTATCCTGCGATTGTCAAGCAATGAGAAAAAAAACGTACCATTTCCTTACTGTTAAGAGCACTTTGAGCACTGAATGCCTCTGCTCTCCTCTCCTCTAACTCACGTTTCAGTCTGGCAATCTCCAACTGCTGCTCCTGCTCCCTCCGTAGCTGTTGGTATACATATTGCAGAACAGTCAGTGAAATATAAGACACTTTATTTCACTATTAGTAACGCTAGCATTTTGGGTGAGTCTCTTGCAAAAGAAGGCCAGTTTAAGTAGTTCAGCTTATTCACAGTTCTTCCATTACTGAATCTTGGGTATTAGATAAGGGAAAACACTAAATTGTGCTTTTCCACAATGAAAAGGGAATGACTGATGTTGAACAACCAAGTTGATTATCTTTAAGTGCCAGTGGATTCTCTGAGTGCCTGAACTTTTGTACTGACTATTTGCTGCAGCTGACTCTGCAGGGAGCTCATCTCTCTCTGGTTCCTCTCTCTCTCCTGCTGCAGAGTGGTCTGGTGCAGCTGAGCAGCCTGACGCAGGTTAGCGAGCTCAGTCTCCTGCTCTTTCAAAGACCGTAGCAGCATGTCTTTCTCTGCCTGTAGCCCCACCAACACACTGCTCAGCTGGTCTCCTGTCTACAACACAGATAACACAGTAAAAACAGTCAAATTAAACATAAATTCAATCAGTAAGTAATACTAACAATAATGTGTGGAGTCTAAAACAGTTTAGGTTAACTAGGATGAGACACACTATATGGCCAAAAGTATGTGGACACCTAACTATCATACCCATACGAGCTTGGTGGAGATTCCATTCCAAAATCATTGAACACTGAGTTGCCCCTCCCTCCTTTGTAGCTATAACAGCCCCTACTCTTCTGTGATCTTCTCTTCACAAGATTTTGGAGTGTCTGTGGGAATTTGTGTTCATTCAGTCAAAAGAGAATTTGAGAAGGCCTGGTGTTGGATGAAAAGGCCTGGCTCACAATTGACATTCTGGTTAATCCCAAAGGTGTTCGGTAGGTTAAATATCAGGGCTCTGTGCAGGCCACTGGAGCTCCAAACCAAACTTGTCCAATCTCTCTGTGGACCTTGGGACAAGTCATGGTGGAACAGGAAAAGGCCTTCCCAAAACTGTTGCCACAAAGTTGGAAGCTTATAATTGTCTAAAATTGTCTTTGCATGCTGTAACATTAACATTACCCTTCACTGGAAATTAAGGGCTCAAACCCTGAAAAACAGACCCAGACCATTATCCCTCCTCCATCAAACTTTTCTCTTGGGGCCTTGTATTGCGTTAGGTAGCGTTCTGCTGGCATCTGCCAAACCCATATTCGTCCATCAGACTGCCAGATAGTGAAGTGTGGTTTATCATTCCACAGAGTCCGGAGTCCAGTGCTCTCATACTTTGTAGACTTTGCTTGGCATTCCACATAGTGGTCTTATGCTTGTGTGCATCTGCTTGGCCATGAAAACCTATTTCATGAAGTTTCTTATGCATGTAAGCAACGCATGTGGCTGAAGCATGTGCACTCAATAATTGAGAGGGGTGCCACATTTGACCATATAGCGTATAAACACACATAGATATCTAAAAATAAAGTACAAATTATATATACAAATGGTCAAAAATAAGCTACTAGCTAGCTAGCTCAGTTCTCTTACTGAAAGGGAAAGGAACAGCACAGATGTATTTATAAGCCTTGGTTAGTGTCTGACAGAACATTGATGAGATGGAGAGACACAGTGCTGCCCTACAAATTTCACATGACAAATAACATATTAGATGCTAGTTTTATGCTGGAATGCCTGTCTGTAGGATCTTCAGGATTCAAGCAAATGTTGACGTGTGTTTTTTGTGCATGTGTAAGAGACAGAGAGATAGACTACTCATACAGCAACACCTACCGCCTCTTTACTCTGCAGAGCAGTCTGGGCACTAAATGCCTCTGCTCTTTTTAACTCCAGCTCTCTCTTCAGTTTGTCCAGCTCCAACTGCTGCTCCTGTTCCCGGCACACCTGTTGAAGCGCATACTGAGTCACTTTCCCAGCCAGTTAGTATTTTAGGGTAGACACTGCCTACTCGTGGTGGCCTAGCTGGTAAGACTGGCAGTTTAGCTGTGATAAACTGCAAGTACATTTCTGTTTAGTGTACTACTGGCCAGGAATAAGGCTCAATGAAATAGGGCAAAATATTAGAAACTGTAACAGGATGGGACTGGAAGGTGTCAGGTTTAATTGCCAAATGGGGAATAAAAGGTTATAACCTAGTAACAGGGGGTACACCAGTGATTGCTTTAAAGTTGGCTTGGTGGCATTTCATTCTCTTCCTATCCCTCACCCCAGGACAATGACATTAAAGGGAAATTCCACAGATTTTTCCAATGTTCTGCACAATTAAATTGTTCAGATGTACACCAAGTCATTTGGAGTGGTCTGATATGAAATACTCTATTTTAGAGAAAACTACCAAATTGTTCGCAGTGGTGGTAACTGGACATCTGCAGTGTTTAATGCCTGTAAAAGCTTCCTCACAAAAAGTTATGACGTCATTGTTTTATGATACCTTTGAGATAAGGTTTTGACCTAAAACATTTTTCTAAAACACAATTATTGCAGAGATCCTCATGCAGGGTGTTGTAAGGCAAAATAATACTAAATAGAACTTTTTTAGCTACATTTCAAGCTACAAATGTATAAATATGACAAAATAACTGTCTGTCGATATTTGTCATAGCAATTATTTAACAAATAATTTAATCATGGCCCAGTCTGGATGGGGGAGGACATAAAAGAGTAGTGTGCAAGATTTAGTCATATCTAGTGTGAGGGTACAGATTGCAACCAACATAATATCCCTCCCGCATCCCCCTTTCCAAGCAGGTAGTGAAACCTATGGGTTACCCTTGCTTGCTTTTGCTTGTGATAAACAATATAATCCCCCATTTGTCAAAATTTGGCATCTCAAACTTCTCACAACACAAAATGGTTAGCCAGCACCGGCAGCTGCTTCAACATAAAAATGCAACAGCCATTTTGTTACAGAGTCTGTACTTTTTGAGGATGTGTAATTGTTTCATGATGTATCATTATTTTAAGAAATTAAGCCATACTAAATCAAAACATTCAGAAAATACTATGTTATTTTGTCATTAAGATTAAAGATTTGTTAGATAAACATAGGTCAAAATTGAACGCACTGCTGGCAAAAATGGAGGGCAAAAGCATCAAGCAGCTTTGTTCACCTGACGGAAATGGGCAAAATTAGCAAATATATTAATTGCACTTAATGGTCATTTGGACAGGAAATGAAGTAAGCGAAGGATGATCTCTGACTTTTGCACAGTTCTGTGAATGGATAAATAAAACTGATTCACAGTTTCTCAGTTTGTAATTCAGGTGTTGTACCTACTTTGTCCTGCAGCTGGCTCTGCAGGGAGCTCATCTCACTCTGGCTCCTCTCTCTCTCCTGCTGTAGAGTGGTCTGGTGCAGCTGAGCAGCATGGCGCAAGTTAGCAAGCTCAGTCTCCTGCTCTTTCATAGAGCGCAGCAGCATCTCCTTCTCCGTCTGGAGCCCCGCCAACACACTGCTCAGCTGGCCTCCTGACTGTAAGACGTGGGGCAGGAATATGAGTGCGACGTATAAACTTTTGTGGAAGACTGCATAATCTGCATAATACAGAGACTCTGGGACAAACCTTTTCTTTGCTCTGCAGAGCAGTCTGAACTTGCATTATTTCAGCTTTCCCACTCTGCAGCTCCTGCTTCAGTCGCACAATTTCTGCCTTCTGATCTTCAGCCTAAACATAATAACAAAGCAAATCACATATGTTCAAATGTTTAAACAGTAATGCTATGCAAAAAATTTACATAATTCTTTGCTTCTTAAATGGCACTAAAACAATAGTCTGAAGTTTGCTTGTTTAGCTGTGTGCTGGAGCTACACGACTAATGTAGATAAAAGTAATGAAAGCTTATGACCACCAATAAGAACTGTGTGGAATACACGCCTAAATCAAGTGCCTGAGTCAAGCGGTGAAGTAATCTCAAGTATGCTTGCCTAATGCAGTATTTGACACTGTATAACAATGTTATCTATAAAAATGGGCAAAAATACAGACAAAAAAAGGCCACATGCCATATGTCTGTCACAATTGGCCCCGCCCAGTCTTGTCCATGTGTTCTGTTGTATTTTGGTTTAGCCTATGTGTTCTTTGTTTTGGTTTTTTAATCCGGCCCCCTCGTTTCGTGACTCCACCCCTGATTGTTTCCACCTGTGTTCCCGCCTGTTCCTCGTTTACCCTTGTGTATATAAGCCCTGTGTTTGCCTTGGTCTGTGTTGGTCTTTGTTGTTCTTTGTTTTGGTTGTACTGTTTGTATGTTTGATCCTGTTTTCATTTTTGTCATGTCTGTCCCTCTTTCTCTCCGTGTTGGCTGTTTGACCCTGGACCGTTGTGGCTATGACCCTGTATTTGTCCCTAATAAAAGTCGCTTATCTCAGTGTATGCGTCCCCCTCCTCACTCCTCGCCACAATGTCATAGTCCTTTGATCATTATTTGAGAATTTTGGTATTTTTTGATAATAAATTCATAGTGCCACTATATGCATAGTGCATAGTGCCTTATTTTGCCTGTACAGTCTATTGAAGCATTCATCAAGTCAATAAACTATTTAAACATTGTTAGACTAAACATTGTTAGACGAAGAAAACAAATAAAAGTTTGAAAATAATAGTTGGAATTCCAGCCCTTTTCCTTTGTTACAAGATGATGCAATCTCATAACACAATCCTTATTGCCTGCCTGCCAGCAAGCTTAGCACACCCTCACGTAATACATAGCAACTGCTTCTTTTTTTTTTTTTTTGTCCAGTTTGCTCAGATTGGACTCTGGCTCAAATTGATACAGCAGAACCAACGCCATTGTAGGAATAGCCACAGCAATGTTTATAGTTGCTCAGGAAGGAAGGGTCTGTCTACAGACTGCAAGAAGGGGGCGGAACTTGTAGCAGGATGCCTCTACCACTTTCATCTGCTCTGGCAGTTGACCAGTCCAAACAGAGTGGGCAAGCTGGCCCATCAGAGCACATTGGACTCATCAGGAGGAGGAGCTTAAAGACATAGGAACTCTAAATGTTTCAGACAGAGGGTGAATAAAGATGTACACTATGAGAAAAATAATGTTTTTGAAACATTGAAGCATGTAAATCTATTCTAGTAGACAATAAAAATGTTCATTATAAACACTGAAAATGAACATAATAGGCCATCTTTAATATTAAAATATAATTTGAAAACATCATAAAAAAATTATGGTTAGCATAAGTTGATCATATTTTTATTGACTCTCTCTTCTTTAGGATCCATGCTAATTGGTAAAACTTACACAGGCCTGGGAATGTTTTCCTTAGAGCTAAGAGAAGTCCTTGAATTTGTTTATTATTCAAATTAAAAGGATATTTACTATCAGAAGTTAATGCTTGAAATCAATCCAAATTAAGAGAATGTCTTTTGTAATTATTTTATTTTCATTGGTTTTTTTTCCAGTTTATCTGACCTATTGCACTGAAGCTCTGCTGCAGATTCATAGCTCTCTGACAGCCATTAGCTGTTCACTTCAGGTTCCAAGGCAGTGGTTCCCAAACCTGGTCCTGGAGTACCCCCTGCCCTACACATCTTCGTGTTATTTTTGCTCTCAATTTACCTAACCCAATTAATTGACTCATTAGCAAGCCCTTAATTAGTTGAAGTGGGTGAGATGAAGCACAATGCAGGGGGTGCTAAGTTTGGGACCTGTGTTCTAAGTACCACATGGTAGGCTACTGACTGCATGTGATGGTTGTGACATGTCAAAACAGTGACATTTGACAGTTATAAGGAAGTTCCACCTTTGTGTACTTCTCCTGCCTGAGCTGCTCTAGCTCTTGCGCCATCTGCTCTTTGGTCTTGAACAACTCCTCTTGGGCTTGCTGAGTGCTGGATAGCTGCTTCACCATGTCTGCATTCTGAAAAACAAACCAGAGAGTTACGCAGGACAAGAGGAAAGACCCCTACACAGATTATAAAGTGTTCATTAGAAAGACGATACCCATTAAAGATCAAGTACCTTTCTCATGAGATCGGCATGTCTGGTGACCAGCTCAGCGTGTTTCTCTTTAAGCCGGGAGAAATGCATCTGGGCGGTTTGAGCCCGGCCTGTAACACAGACAGAAGAGTGAGAGGGAAAGCCACAGGGACATCCACACATAGGGATATTAGTCTATCATTCAGTACAACAGGATCTGTTCTAGATTCTAAAAGAGTAAAGAGATAAACCTCCCAGATACACTTACAAATAATAAAGTGTCATTTCATTCAACAATCATTTATGATTCCCCAAATCCTTCCCTTATCCTTCCCCTATACAAGATTCAACTATACAGTGTGAACACCATCTTACACACTCCTCCCATAGAGCATCCTGATTATGTAAAAATGCGCTAGCTTCCATAAGACAGAAAAGAGGCACAACTCTCTGTCAGGCACTCACTGCCTGCATCATCTGCTGAAGCCTGTAGGCTGGCAGCCACTGCACTCTGCGTCCTGAGAGCCTCCACCTCCATGCGGAGATGCTCATTCTCCACCAGAGCCATCTGCTTATGGGTGCGCTGTTCCTCCAGCTCTGCCTCCAGCATATTCACCTGCTCCTTCAGCTGGACCACAGCGCGCTGTGCCTACAGGCAGGTACAAGCACAACTTTTAATTAAACTTCAAGTCAGTGCACTACATAACAATGTCGATGAACCAATGCTATTTAAGGTGGGGCAAAAAAGTATTTAGTCAGCCACTGATTGTGCAAGTTCTCCTACTTAAACACAAATTTTCTATGAGGTTGAAGTCTGGAGACTGGCTAGGCCACTCCAGGACCTTGAAATGCTTTTTACAGATCCACTCGTTCGTTGCCTGACCGATGTGTTTGGGATCATTGTCATGCTGGAAGACCCAGCCACATTCCATCTTCAATGCTCTCACTGATGGAAGGAGGTTTTGGCTTAAAATCTCACGATACATGGCCCAGTTCATTCTTCCCTTAACACGGATCAGTTGTCCTGTCCCCTTTGCAGAAAAACAGCCCCAAAGCATGATGTTTCCACCCCCATGCTTCACAGTAGGTATGGTGTTCTTGGGATGCAACTCAGCATTCTTCTTCCAAACACGACGAGTTTTTACCAAAAAGTTCTATTTTGGTTTCATCTGACCACATGATATTCTCCCAGTCCTCTTCTGGATCATTCATATGCTCTCTGGCAAACCTCAGACGGTCCTGGACATGTACTGGCTTAAGCAGGGGGACACACCTGACACTGCAGGATTTGAGTCCCTCTTGGTGTAGTGTGTTACTGATGGTAGTCTTTGTTACTTTGGTCCCAGCTCTCTGCAGGTCATTCATCATGTCCCTCCGTGTAGTTCTGAGATTTTTGCTCACCGTTCTCATGATCATTTTGACTCCACGGGATGAGATCTTGCATGGGGCTCCAGATTGAGGGAGATTATCAGTGGTCTTGTATGTCTTCCATTTTCTTACAATTGCTCCCACAGTTGATATATTCACACCAACCTGCTTGCCTATTGTAGATTGACTCTTCCCAGCCTGGTGCAGGTCTACAATTTTCTTTCTGGTGTCCTTCGACAGCTCTTTGGTCTTGGCCATGGTTGAGTTTGGAGTCTGACTGTTTGAGGCTGTGGACAGGTGTCTTTTATACAGATAACGAGGTCAAACAGGTGTCATTAATACAGGTAACGAGTGGAGGACAGAAGAGCTTCTTAAAGAAGTTGTTACAGGTCTGTGAGAGCCAGAGATCTTGCTTGTTTATGGGTGACCAAATACTTATTTTCCACCATAATTTACAAATAAATTCTTTAAAAATCCTACAATGTGATTTCCTGGATTTTTTTTTTTCTCATTTTGTCTCCCATAGTTGAAGTGTACCGGTGATGAAAATTACAGACATCTCTCATCTTTCTGAGTAGGATAACTTGCACAATCAGTGTCTGACTAAATACCTTTTTGCCCCACTGTATATGATGATAAGCAGGGAAGCACAATGATAGGATACCATTACTGACAAACACTTTAAAAATTATTGGGTTTGGTTGTTTCAATTTGAATATTTCATTTTATTTCAATATTTGATGATCAGTTTTTTGGATTCTGGAAGTTTTAGGGGAAGGTGGCTGACTCGATCTCCTGAGCCAACAGGACATGACTGCAGTGCCCTTAAGCAAGGCAACTAAACCCCAACTGCTGCCTAGACTGCTGTAGATAGGGCTGCCCACCACTCTGGGCAAGTGTGCTAACTGCCCCCTAGCTTATGTGTGTGTGGATGTTTCACTGCACAGATGGGTTAAATGCAGAGGTCCTATTCCACTGTGTGTAAGAGCAATTGGTTAGTTGTTCTAAATTCTAATGCTAATCCAGGTAGATTTAGTTCAGTTAAATATTCAGTTTCTATATTTTATTTTATTTATTATTTGGTGCTTCCCTGCCTAAGTGTTTGATATTCCATTGACATTCCAGCTAAAACGTTGCTACCCTTTACAGTATTGATATGTACTTTACTTTATTATGTGTGAGGTTTTTGGATCCTATATTTGGTCATATGCTTATTCCATACCTTTGTTTACTTGCAGGTCATCAGTTTTCCTTGCACCTTGAAATCTGGCTTACTGGCATACAATGAGACTAATAACATACAGTCCATTGGCCTTATACCAAATTACATATTAACCATATAAAACAACAAACAGACTGGGAAATACAAATATGCACACAAACACTTTACCTCTGCTTTGAACATCTGGAGTTCGGGCTTCACTGCTTCCAGCTCTCTCCTCAAAGAGTCTACCTCAGTCTCCCTGAGAACAGGATCAACTGGTTAATGAAATCCAAAGAAGAAATCTTGGATGGAAATGCTAAAAAACCAAACCACTTCAAATCCAGGTCTATTACCTTTGCACTGGTACATCATTTGGTGGGTCATATTGGTTGTATGCATAGAACTATCCATGAAATAAAAAAATACAGAGTTATGACACTGTCAGGGAAACTATGACCAGTATGTCAGTGTTTAAAATTCTAATAAAAAGGCTGTCATGATTAAATTAGTTCAAATAGTCATACCATTTGGGAACCAGGGGCTTCACCAAAATCCAGCTGAGTCTCTGTGTCATCATCATCAGGCAGCTCTTGATTGCGAACCACCACTGGCTTGACATGGTCAGCCAATGAAGCCGCTCGGAGGAAATTTGGAGGGGACTGTAAACATTCATTTAAGTTTAAATAGCCAGATTAATAATTAGCTATTATTTAGGTGCATATTCATTCCCTATTCTCTGAGTATAGGGCAAGTATTATTGCCATACATCAACTACTACTTAGAACATATATATTGAAATTTAAATATCATTATCTATTATAAATTGTCTATTATTTAGGTATATACCATGTCCATATAAGTAGCACCATACATTAGCTATTATTCAGGTACAGGGCATATTCATATGAGGTTTAATACCATACATGTTCTTAGGTATAGAGTATATTGAGAAAAGTTTAAATAGCATATATTAGCTATTATTTAGGTACAGAACATATTCATATAAGTTTAGTACCACATGCCAGCAATTACTGAAGAACAGAATATATTTATATAAGTCTAAATATCATAAACATCAGCTATTATTATTACTATTGGTGTTATTATTGTTACTATTGATGTGTCAAATTAGTCTCGATTGCCAGCACCTTGCCGCTGTCGCCCTCTGCTGGCGGCAGGCGGTGCAGGCTGAACCCTTACAGGACCCCCCCTCCTAGGGACAGCTCCAGAAGTCCCCAGGCTCATGCCCGCGGGAACTTCCTGATGAGATCTGGGTCCAGAATATGGTACGCCGGAACCCAGGACCGCTCCTCAGGCCCGTAGCTCTCCCAGTCCATCAAGTATGGGACACCACTCTGTACACGGCGGGAGTCCAGGAGGCGGCGTAGGGTGTAAGCCGGGGAGCCAGCCACAAGACACGGTGCTGGGGGCCAGGTCCCACAAAGGAACAGCCTAAGGCGGGACACGTGGAATGTCAGGTGGACGTGCATGAAGGGTGGAAGGTACAGCCGGTACGAGACAGGGTTCACCCGCCGGTCGATCTTGAAAGGCCCCACATACCTAGGGGCCAGCTTCTTGGACTCCACATGGAGTGGAAGGTCCCTGGCTGAAAGCCAGACCCGCTGGCCAGGCCGGAAAGTGGGTGCCGGATGCCTCCTACGGTCTGTCACCTGCTTCCTTCTGCCACGCTCTCCGGCAACGCTGCACGAATTGCTCAGTAGCAGGAACCCCGACCTCACACTCTTCCTTGGGGAACATGGGCGGAGGAAACCCAAACTGGCATTTGAAGGGCGACATGCACAAGGACGAATGCCGGAGGGTGTTGTGGGCATATTCTGCCCAGGGTAAGTTCTCCACCCAAGAGGGGAGGTTAGTGGAGGTCAAGCACCGCAGAGTCCAGGCTCGGTCTTGGTTGACCCATTCGGTCTGGCTATTGGACTCTGGGTGGAAGCCAGAGGAAAGGCTCACAAAGGCCCCCATGAGCCATCAGAAGGCCTTCCGAAAACGGCTAGCAAACTGGGGTCCCCTATCAGACACAGGATTGCTAGGCATCCTGTGTACCCTGACCACATGCTAGAGGAGGAGCTCCGATGTGTCCTTGGCAGATGGAAGCTTGGGCAGTGCCACAAATTTGCATGCCTTGGAGAAGCGGTCTTACGAGGACCAGGATGGCTGTGCTACCCTTGGAAGGAGGCAGGCCCGTAACAAAGTCCAAGGAGACATGGGACCATGGTCACGCAGGGATAGGCAGTGGGTGGAGGAGACCTTGGGGCTATGACCAAGGTGCCTTGCAGCGTGCACATGTCTCGCAAGACGCGACAAAGGCACGGATGTCTCTCTCCATGCTCGGCCACAAGAACCGCCTGTGCAAGAAGTCCAGGGTCCTAGCCACCCCTGGGTGGCCTGTAAACGGCGAGGCGTGTCCCCACCGTAGCACTTGTTGCTGTACAGATGTGGGCACATACAACTTGCCAGGGGGGCTGCCCCCAGGATCAGGCTCCCATCACTGGGCCTCCCTAATGGTAGTCTCCAGCTTCCAACGGAGAGGGGCCAAGATCTGAAGAGCGTGAATAATGGGCTCCGGGGAGGGGTCACACCCCAGAGGCACCCATTGCCTGGATACAGCATCTAGCTTGGTATTTTTAGAGCCTGGCCTATAGGACAGCAGGAAATCAAAGCGGCTGAAAAACAGCGCCCACCGGGCTTGGCGAGGGTTGAGCTGCTTTCCCTGCTGGATGTAGGCCAGGTTCTTGTGGTCCATCCAAACCACGAGGGGATGTTTGGACCCCTCAAGTCAGTGCCTCCATTCCTCCAAGGTGAGCTTCACGGCCAGAAGTTCCCTGTCTACGACATCGTAATTGTGTTTGGCCGGGGTAAGGCAGCGGGAAAAGAATACACAGGGGTGGAGCTTCCTGGCTGGGCCTAGCCGTTGGGAAAGAACGGCCCTTATGCCTTCTTCTGAGGTGTCTACCTTGAGGACGAACGGCTCCCCAGGATTGGGTAACTGGAGAACCGGTGGGGACATTAACTGTGCTTTGACCTCCTCAAAAGCCTTCTGGACTTCGCTGGACCAACGAAAGTTGCACCCCCCAGTTGCATGGGCTTGGGTAGATCCCCTGCTAGGTGGAGGGCCGGCTGGAGAGGAGTGCCAGAAGGGACGGGAGGCAGGAGTGTGTTAACCACCTCTCCAGTCAAGGTCTCTCTGACGCATGCGAGTGTCCGCCGCTACCAAAGAAGCGCCCGGACCAAGGTTTGAACCGTCGCTGTTATGGTCGACGGTCCGCAGCGCTACCGCTACACCACATGAGTGAGCGAGTGATGATGGTCAAGGTGATCTGAGGAAGGTGGAAAGTGACGCAGACGTAAAGGGCAAACCAAAGAGACGTCACAGACAATGTGCTCAAACAAAGGTTACTTAGAAAGGCAAAATCAACAAAATGAAAACACAAAGACGCTGCCACTATGACTATGGCGGTTGGGAGGCTTTGCTTGATTTTGCTTTCCTTTTGAGGCTTGGCTTTCTTTTGTTTTATTTTTCAGTTTTGATGCAATTCCTTCTCTCAGCCCTCTTTTCCCCCTTTGGTTTTGGGGCAGTTTTCTTTCTTTTCTTTTTTCCGATCTTTCTCTGTTCTGTTCTGTTCTTTTCCTTTCCTTTCCTTTTGTTTTCTTTTCTCTTCTCCATACCGGTGCCATACCGGTCACCCCCTCTACAAAGGTGTGACAAACACTGGCGTTTGCCAGCACATTATATACGAGGGCTTCCAGGTGTGTCAAATTAGTCTCAATTGCTGGCACCTAGCCGCTGTCGCCCTCTGCCGGCCACAGGTGGCACGGGCTGGGCGCCTTGCTGCCGACACCCTCTGCTGACGGCAGGCGGTGCAGGCTGAACCCTTACAATTATTTAATCTACAGAATGATGCATTTTGAATAATGAGTATTGGTGACAGAAATTGTTGTCCTCACATCAGGAAGGTCAGGAATCTGGATGATAGTCTTGAAGAATTCCATGCCTCTGGCTTTCTCAAAGAACTGGGTAAGACTGAAGAGGATAAACAGAACCAAAACATGTTCAGTTCAACAGTCTGCAGACCAAAGAGTATGATAAAGGGGCAAATATAGTCTTTACTTGTCGAACTGGTTGCGGAATCGCTCCCGATGTCCTAGCAGAGCGTCCACTGGTATACCTTTGACATACAACCAAAAGACTTATTCAGTACGTGTGATCGTTTATTCAAAGCTATAGATGGTAAATAAAGTGAATGACAGTTCGGTGCTATTTCTAAGCAGCTGGATGTTAAACAAGTATGCCCTGCTGGAGACTTACAGTGCACTCTAGTATTTAACATGTTGAAAACTTGGTGGAACCCATCATTATCAACCTTGTACATGACTTGTTGTTTAGTCAAAATTCCTTCTGAGATTTTTAGCATCTCAGTTATTATCATTATTAGCATCTCAGTTAGATAAAAATTGTGTGATTTTTTTGTTGTTGGATTTCATGAGTTTCCGATTTTGCCAGTCCCTAGCCTGTGACTATGACTACCAACCAGCCCCCACAGTGCTGACTGTGGAGGGCCCTGATTTAGACTACAGCAGTACCTCTTGAAGATTAGGGAGTTAGGGAGTTGTGCCATTAGAGGTGGGAACAAGTCACTAAGCTGCAAGTAACAAGTCGGTCTCTTGTCTTGACACTCAAGTTACCAAGCAACACCTATGGAAAGCAAACAAGTTCAAAGAAGGCTGTACAGCCAAAGGGCTGACACAGTCAATAACAAACGGCTTTGTAATGTTAATATTTAGTAATGTTAATAATACGCTTTGCCTGTTTCCAACTTATGGAGCTGAACTTAAATTCTAAACGCTTCACTTCTCTTCTGAAATAAAATATGCCGAGCATAAGCACAGTATCAGATATTTGGCAATGCTGCTGTGAATAACATTTACGAGAAAACAAATCCATTTACATGAAAAGTAAGCAGCTGTATAGAGTCCATTCTGAAGTCAAACTATCCCACTGTTTCTTCCATTTTGGGTCTGGAGTCATTCTGAGTCATGAAAGTCTGAGGCACTGGTGTTCGAGTCAAGGTTGGGTCGCAATTCTTTGTTGATTTTGTCGAGTCTCAAGTCATCATACAATATGACTTGAGCCTCTGTGTGCTGCTCAGAAGGAAAGTGACCTAAATTTCTGTATCCAAGAAAGAATGAATAGGTGAATTAACTCTGCTGAGTGACCTGTGATTAAATGGTTCCTCATCCTCACACAGAGCAACGCCTGCACTTACACAAAGAACATCTACCTGTGCTGAATGAAAATCATATTTGAAAACTGTGTTCATAAAATGTTTATCTTTTCATTGTTTATTTCGGCTGTTTCACAGCTGCAATCATTATTGAGCAAAAACCCAATACAGAATTTTTGCAGTTTCAGCTATAATGTGACAGCTGGATTCACTAGTTTTTTGAGTAAGCTCAATTTAAACAGTAACTTATGGAGCACCTTTAACTAAACTAAGTACTTTTTTTTTATCATTCTCCGACAGTGATACCAATAGCTTTCGCCACTACAGCAGTGACATGTCACAATTATTGTCATAGTCCTCAAAATACGGTCTGCATTGCAACTTTATTTCTATTTCTAACTTTGGTATATTAGGTATTAGAGTGACATGTGCTGGACTTGACTATAAAAGTTCAAAAGAACTGGACAACTTTGGCATAAAATGGACTCTACTCACGGCTGTGCAGCTTGAAGAGGAGCTTGACCAAGTAGTGATAGAGGGGGCTGCAGTCCTGGATGACCAGGACCAGAGGAGCCAGACGGCACTGCCCCACTGAAGTGGTCGAGCTTGTAGAGTTGGTTTCAAGTTGTCTGAAGACTACATCACATGCACAGCAATATAGGGAAATACTTAAGGCAAAAATGGAAGTTAACATCCAATAAATTAAGCATCAGCAATTTATGCTGATTTATAACAGAGTGATAAAGTGAACTTACCCGTTTCTTGTAGCAAAAGTGCTGCATCCATGTAGTCAAGCACCTCACCAGTTGTTTCAAACCTGAACATGGAAGATCAAAGTTCTTTATACTGCAATGTTTTTTTTTTATCCAATATAATTATAATTAACAGGTCCAATGGCAAACTGAAGAAAGTACTCACACTTTGTTGATATCTACTGCAATAGTCCTCTCAAGTACCTCATCTGGAGTTTCAAGATTTGCTGGAATTTCTTTGTGCTGCAACAACAACAGCCAACATGAGTCTATGTTTTAAAGAGTCAGCTCTTCACATTCAGGAAAAATGACTTCAATTTTGAAACTTAGTCTTCTGCACAGCCTCACCTTACAGTGGAAGTCTATTTTGATGCACAGGAACTTCGCATACAGAGCAACGATATGGCCATATCGGTCATGGAGACTTCCCTACACAAGACAGGACAAAATTAAGCTTGTCAAGTGCTTAAATATCCAAAAACAATATTGTATCACTATTAACACATCTTGATCAATGCTATATACTAAAAATATATGCTACTAATAAAATAATAATCAGTATAAAGAACCTTTAATTACTTCTAATCGTAGACTTTTATTTCCCTACCCATAAAATTCCCATTTGCTTAATACTGGGGACGTGTCCACGGCTATCTCGCACGGTCTGAAAGTGGAAAGAATAAAGTGGTCATGGCAAATTACATCACCACTGGCCTTCGCAATCATACAGTTTTGAGCATTATTTACATTTCACAACCATTTGGATCAAATGAGAGGACTCACGTTGGGATGACCATCCCGTAAGAGCTTGTGCACCATGTGGCAGAACTTCCAGCTCAGGATGGCATTGCTGGCCAGAGGTAAGCTCACAACATGAGACCAGAACGTTACAGCTCCACCTTCTTTATGTGTTCCCAACAGGATCTCTGCACTAATGTTAAGTAATGACCACTTTGACAGCAATCTCTCAATCTCTGTTAATTACGTCAGCTATGATTTAAGTGCTCTAGGTTAGTGTCAATCCTTTTTTGGGCAGGAATTTAATGGAATTACACCTGTAATTAGAGGTGGGCGATATGGCAGAAATGGCAGAAATATTATTGCCATTGCCACATTATATATTAAATATTATTGCCAACAGCAAAACCAGCATACGTGGTGTTTTGGATGCTGGTATGCCCAACAACCAGCATGACCATGCTGGGTGACCAGTTAAACCAGCATAAGACCAGCATAGACTCTGACAGATCAGCTTGGAATTCATGCTAGTACGGTGTTGGTCCTTTCAGCAAGGTTTGACCCTGAAAGCTTCTCCTAAGCAAGTTGGATAGAAAATAGAGCTGAAATAAAGAGAATGGAAAACAGCCATAGATCTGAAAGATACTGCGGGCATATTTCTCCTTTATCGGTGCTTCAGCAGTGGTGATGGACTTTCCAATGCTCTGGAGCTGTGAAGCGAGAAATCAGCAACAGTTCTTTAAAACAGAATGAAGTACATTAGCCAACACTGGGTCTTATTGAATGTCCAGGGATGTGCAAACACACTTTTTTTAATTAGATGAATGATTTGAATATCATCCAGTGCTTTTAAAAGAGATTTCGGATTTCTAATCTAACTGGGCTTCAAAATGGAAATGTCTACAAATGTGTCTGTAGGCTGAGGTTTATGGAATGAGTGGCCAGAAATCACATTCTAATGCTCAAATAACCTTCCAGGACAGGGAACTGTCATTATGAACTGTAACAACAAAGCATAAAGTATTCTCCCAGTGGAAAAAATATATTAATGTAGCCATTACGTCTTCCATAATTATGACTTGCTATCTCATAATTATGACTTAGAATCTCATAATTACAGTTTACTATCTCATAAATATCACTTATCATTTCATAATTATGAGTTACAATATCAAAACTATGACTTAGCATCTCATAATTATGACTTGCTATCTCAGTGAGATTCTATCTCAATCAGGACTTAGAACTTCATGACTCTTATGAAGTACAATCTCATAACCACAACTTAGCATCTCACAATTATGACTTGCTATCTCATTAAGATTCTAGCTCATAATTATGACTTAGTATCTCATAATCATGACTTAGAACCTCATGACTGTTATCATTGACATACAGTCTCATAACTACAATTTAGCATCTCATAATTATGAGTATCTCATAATAATGATTTACTACACCATAATGATTTATTTTCTCATGTTTACAAGAAAATTAGCACAAAAAACAGATGCTTAGTCATAATTATGGCGATATTTCACTTAGTAAATGGTTATATATTTTTCTCTGCTGATGGAGAGGGCCTATATATATAAAACTGTTTCTCAGTGTACTCTGGACTGCTCAGGATTATTCATTACCTGTAGTTTGACAAACTGTTCCTTTTCCGCTGCCAGAGCCTTTTCAGATTTGTCTGTTTTCTCACTCTTCGTCTTGGAAGACATTTTGTCGGTCCTGTTACATGCACACCAACAATCAGTGGTCATGAAACTCAAGTCAGACTAGTTGCTACTTCATGAGTTGATGCACCTCTGATAATCCACAACCATCTCTGTAGAGTCGAAGTGTTGCACCCCGTGCCTCTTTTAGCCGGTTAGCTTTATATTTACAACCTTATTTCATTGTGTTGTTCAGTCGTGAGGAATAAAATTCTCAACACCTAAGGGGAAATCGGTGTCAATTAATCGTGCTGTGGGCAATTCAGTCAAAATTTTTAACTATTTGTTTCTATTTTTCAAGTCACTGAAACGTTCAGGCTTACCAGAGGAGTATTCAGTAAAGATTCTGGTAGATTCGTAATTTTCAAATGTTAATAATCAAGTACATTTGTGAGGCAAATACTAGTAATTCACTTTTAGTTCCTTATTTTCCATTCAGTTTTGTTGGTGACAGACCTTGTTTGCCAACACATCTTTCATCCCTCTTAAGCACCTTATTTTTAAAAGGGGAATATCACCAACTTTTCAAAATTGCTGAAAAATTCAGGCCTTGAGACGTTTTCATTCAGAGTGGTTTGGTGTGAAGTGAAGAGAAACTTACAGACTGATTTTTTTACAGTGGTAGTGACAGGAACCAGGGGTCTAACGCACAAAGTAATTTTATTTACTACCCTAAACCACCAGGGAGCCTACATATACTTTTCATATGTAATGCTGATAATGGCAAAATAGTGGTAAATCTAAAAAATAAGTTTCCTTTGTGTACTGTATTGCCTTAAAACACTCTTCTAGGTACGTCTCCGCCAGGACTGGACCAAAAAAGTACATTTTTGGCCAAATGTTTCTTGCAAAACTTGCACAAAACAGTTCACCAGACATCAGGCAGCATGTATAACTTTCTGTGAGGGAGCTTTCCGTGGCATTAAACCCTTCAGAGGACCAGTTCCTATCACCACCTCTGGGAACAATTCAGACTCTCTCTTCAGTTTCTCTAGAACAGGGCATTTCACACCAAACCACTCTGATGTAAACAAATAACTTTGTTTACATCTGAACCATTTAATTATTTATCACTTTTGAAAAATTGGTGGCGTTCCCCTTTTAAGTCAAAATTCTTTCATAAAAGAGAAAAAATATGGCCTAACAAACTTCTTCCATGCTGATAGGTGCTAGATATACTACGGTCTGCTGTAGCTCTGTAGTTCCAACAGGATTTGTACTTTTAGGCTAATCTACTGATCACATTAACAGACAAAAAAAAAAAACAATAAAAAAAACAAGTTAGACAAAGTATAAAGATATATTTTATGAGAAATTGTGTTATACCTTCAGTTGCATAAAAAAAAACTAACTATACATCTCAATAGAACAAATTTTCTCTCAAAAATAAGACATTAATGTACACATTCAAGCTTAAAACTGGTCCAAAATTTCAATGCAACATATTTATACTTTACCAAAATAGCTTTGGTGTTGTGTCGGACTCCCTGAGCTGAAGGTTATGTAAGTCCTGAGGTTTTACAATAGCCAAGGAGCTTGAGAGAGTTAAATTATAGAAGATGGCATCCTCATGCGTGGAGGTGAAAAGCACTCTGCCAGCAAGTCTCAAAATCTCAGATCTCACAGAGCAGTTCACCCTCTTTCACAAACAGGTTTGATGACAGTGAAACAGGAATGACAAAACAAGGAGCACCATTCAGTCATCTTGTAGGACAGGTTTAACGCTGTAGGAAATGGTCTATAAATGAGTAATACTTGGTCCACATGGTAAGAGAGCTGAGCCTTGCTCATACATTTCTTTTCTTTTTTATTACAAAGCAGAATAAAAGCTCCCCTTTTTAGTAAAAACAGTAAAAGTTTAGTTTGAGTGTTAAAGTGTCAATTTTAAATGTTAAATAATTACCATACAATTATTTTCACAAGTAAAAAATGTATCTCAAATGAAATATCCATCTTTGTTTTGCTTAAACCTGATTTATTCATAGGTGCAGTAAAATGGCTTGGCAGTGTTAAGGAATGCTGCATGGTTGTATATTTCCCCACAGTGCACTGTGATGTCCACGTCATGTCAGAGGCTACGTCAGGGTGTTTTTAATGTCCTCAGCTGACTTGGTTCTCAGGCACTGCTGAACGTTCTGGATCTGAGATTCATCAGCCTGCTGAAACATTAAAGCAGGAAGTTTCAAACTGAATGATTATGAAGGAATTCTTCAACTAAGAAGTGTTTTCCATCTACAATACTATGCAGAATCACAACACTTACCCTTTCTTCCTGGCTATTTCTGGGGGACTGGGAGTGGTTGTGACTATTGCCATTGTTATGGTTAACGCAGAGGCTGCAAACAGAGTTACAGTGGGAGGTGGGGCTCGGGGTGGGGCTCAGAGATTTTCCAGAAGAGCGTTCCAGACTGGCCACCATTTGTTGAGACTCTGCCAGTAAACGCTGCAAACGACTCGTGGATGAGTCGTACTCCTCCTGTTGCATCAAACCATATATAAACATTCTCTTTTACATGCAAAAAATTTAAGAAAAATAAATAAATAAATAAATAAATAACAAGGCGACATGAAATTATGTATATAATGTAATTCCACAGATGTTAAGGGGAGAGTTCTACAAAAAAAATCTATTTATTCCAACTTCCCAATTAACGCAGATGTAGTCAATCAGCCAAGACATGTCCAAATTTTGCCTGTTTCGTTTAGAACTAGAGTTATAAAGCTAACACTGCTAGCAAACACTAGAACACAATAGTCACCCAACGTCTATAAAAATACTTAATGGAAACTTCTCTCAACCTGCTTAAACCACATCCAGGTCTTATTAAGATCGTGCAGACATGACAATTTGATTTAGAACACAGCAAGACTTACTGGAAACTATAAAAATGAACAAAAACTCACCACTATGGGAAACCCTTTCAGGCAACACTAGGGCTGGTATTCACAAAGCAGGACTGGTGGATCAGATTCCTTGGTAATTATGACAGCCATTTTTAAATACTGATTCTACATCAGCACCTCTAATCCTTAAGTGCTCTGTTAATACAGACTCTATTGTCCAAACCTTCCTGGCTGCCTGCAGTTTTGTTCATTTTTATAACTTACAGAAAGTCATACTGGGTCCAAATAGCATCGGCAAGTCTGCATAGCTTTAATGAAGACCTGGCTGTGGTTTGAGCACTTTGAAAGAAGTTTGGTCAATGTATATTTACAGAAACTATTAGGGTTATTTAGTTGACTATTGAGCTCTAGTGTTTATTAGGAATGTTAGTCTTTTCAATCCAGTTCTTCAAGAAAGAAGCAAAATTTGGACTCCTAACATGACTCAGCCCATCGACTGCATCTCGAGTAAGTGGAAAATTGTGAAAATTTGATTATTTGTCAAACCATTCTCTTCTCAAGTGATAGCTTGGTAAAAAGATCACATGTATACAATTTTCCCTTTAAGCTGCAAAAACAGTTTTGAACTGACTGAGATGTCAAAAAAACTAACACATTTCACGTATCCGCCTATTCAGCATGTATCAGCTTAATGCCACCCATTCACTATGAATCTATAAGAAGTGATTCAGCCTACTTTTTGAACAAGAGCCAATTCAGGACTGCCAATCAGAACAGAGATGATTTACATGTATCAGTCATAAAGGCACAGTAACAGGAACAGCCTGTTTAACTCTTAAGAGGTTGGAAAATGGTCATATATAAAAGAATTATCATAGTTTTTGATACATAAAACCACACATGTATTGGACGTGGAGGGAAAAAAAAAAAAAGACACATATGGCCCTTTAAGGGGATGGCTGTGATGGGGTGGGCTACCTGGGTGCTGCTGCTGATGCTGTTTAATGCTGCATCCTCTACTGGGGCAGGGCATCTCCAACTTTGTGCCGATGGTGTGGAGCATTCCACATACAGGCAGGTTACATCCCCTGGACTGAGGTGAAGGTTATCATCATCAGAAAGCCTGCTGAATTACTATTACTAATGCAGTGGTTAAGTTATATACAGAACTGACAACACATAACATACAAAACCCACAAAATAATAACTTGCTTCTCCAGACTATCAATTATTTAAATTACTTAATCTCATACCTAGAGTGATCCAGGTTTTTTGGACTGACATCCACCACCAGCACTGGGGTCTCAGTGTCTAAATCACAGTTAATGACAGCCACAAGGTCCACTTCAGTTCCTCCTTCATAGTCAGCTACCTCAGAGAAGTCATCCTCTGTTGCGTCATTACAATCACAACAGTGGAGTACTACAGTACCTAGCTTAGTCATAGCCCCATCACGTTCATTGCTAGTAGGTGGAGTAGTGCTATTCCTTTCTGCCTGTTTCTCCTCCTTGCAGCAGCTGAAATCCGGCCCACTCAGACTGTTCTGACTATCAGTAATGTATCCTGATGTAATGGCAGAGATCTCTGTAGCTGACTCCACTGCACCTTGAGGTGAGAGGGGTTGTATATCTATGCTTCTGCTTTGGCACTGCTGATGCACTGACTCTCCTAACTCTGTTCCTTGATGGATACTATGTTGTAAAGCAGCTCCTGTAACATTATCACACCTAAAACCACAAACATGTTATAGTTATGTACAAGTTCTTGTAGATACACCAAGATGGAAACAGCCTTATGACACCAGAGATCAAAACAAATTCTCAGGAACCCAAGTCTTGAGATTCTTGAGAGTCGAGCCTTACTTGGGTATTGCGTTATATTAAAGTAACCCCCAACTAAAACATGTTCGGTTCATCTTTAAATAAGTAGCCTTTCATTATAGAAAGGACAGAAATACAAGCAGTAAATGCGCACACACACACGCGCTTTCTAAGCCGCTTCTCCCTCAGGGGGTGCTGGAGCCTATCCCAGCGGTCATTGGGCGGAAGGCAGGATACATCCTGGACAGGTCGCCAGTCCATCGCAGAGCAGTAAATGCAGTGTTTGAAAAGAAGAAGAAAAAAGTAATTAATTTTGTAAATAAGTAAATAATTTTGTATAGCAAGTATCTGCAATGGACCGGCGACCTGTCCAGGGTGTATCCTGCCTTCCGCCCAATGACCGCTGGGATAGGCTAAAGCAAATGTATATGTACATAAAACATATTTTTTTCCTTGCCTTTTTCAATTGAAACGAAATTTACTGTGTGTAGCACGATGTTCTCTCCATCAGACTGCATGATTTTTCTATAGGTAGGGCTGAGCGATATGGCAAAATGTCATATTATGACACAGACAGTTTCATGACATGCATCACAATATTCTGACTCACAGACACAAACTACTACTGTGCTACACCTAAAAACATCACGTTCTGCCCTGCTCTAAATCCAATCAAACAAGCATAATTTTGCTCTCTTTTCTTAACAAAACATGCAATTTCCTGCTGTTTAAAATCTTGAAGTACAGTTCTAAGTACAAATGATGCTCAGAAAAGCAAACTGTATATCATAATAGCAAAATTGTTCACAAAATCTCTTAATTAAAGGCTCATTATTTGGAGGTGTGTCAAACCTGACCCTGCTGTAAGCAATGGGGAAACTCATTTACCACAGTAAGGTTGGTAGACCTAATTTATTCCGTCTAGACTGGTGTAGCTTTTTTCTCAAGCTAAAATTTTTCTCAAGTCTGAGTCAAGTCACAAGACATTTAAAGGCTGACTGACTCGCAACTCTGAGTGGCCATTGCTGCG